>NC_081346.1:41117155-41195375 GCF_029784015.1 Lycium ferocissimum
CCCCGGTCTTGGGAAAACCCGGTATATTATTAACCTTTCTTCGAAAGTATGTGCATTGATTAATCTGTATTCTATTGTACTACGTGATTTTCCTTTCCTGGGTGTTAATAAAAGTAGAGTAAGGAAATTTCCGTAAGTCTCTGAAGTATAGTAAAGGTAGTTGACTCTGATCGCGATTCCGTATGCCATATCTCTTGCCCACATTTTGATGAAGCTCTGTCTACTATACCTCTGTGCTTCTGAATCTGATCATGTTTCTGTCTAATGTACCTCTGTACGTCCGATTCCGATCATAATTCTGTTCGATATACCTCGATACGTTTGATCCTGATTTCAAATCTGTCCGATAAATCTCTATACGTCTGACTCCGATTACAGATCTGTCTGACATACTCCTATGCGTTTGATTCTGACTACGAATCTGTTCGATGTAGTCCGGTATACCTGACTCTGAATATGGGTCTGACTGATATACTTCTGTGTGACTAGTTCTGATCATGAATCTGTTCGGTATAACGTATAGTTACGATCCTGTCTGCCGCCCTTTTGTACCTCTGATTCTGGATGTGATTTCGTCTGACATATTTCTAATCTTCTGGTTCTGACAAAGACTCTGTTCGCCCTGTATCTGATCTAAGATTGTACGGACCGCTAGACCAATAAGGGCCCCGAACAGCCCTAATACGGTGATATCTGTTATATCCCGCATTTTGTGCGTCGGAATATTTCGAGATCGAGTAAATCGAAGAAAATAAGTTCGACGAAAATTTGGGAAATCTTTGAGTGAATTTTTAAGTCAACTATGGAGGCGCATATCCCGCTAGTATATGTGGAGTTTTAAGTGTTTTAAAAGCCTAAAATGAAGTTCGTCGAGTCTAGTTTGTAATGCAACAAACCGTTCATTGATAGGACATCGGAGTAGAGAATTATAGACGTTACAAACTGAACTGTCGACGCGAAACAGTATTCCTTGGTACCGCTCTGACCGCTACTGATCTTGCTACTCTGATGCGTAACTACTGATAAACCGACGTTGGCAGTTTTAAAAGGAATGACTTCATTTTATTTGACAAAAAAAAAGCTCCACAAATTTCCCGAAATTTCAGCAAGAAAGAAGAAAAAAAAAAGGAGAAATCTTGAAGCCTTCAACTTTGATTCAAAATTATAATTTGTTTGTATTCTACTAAGTTCAAGATTCTCTACAAAGCGGTATAAATATCATGGCAAGAAAGAGCTTCTTTTGGCAAGTGGAAAAGTTGGAAAAAGGTAAGAATTTCATGTTTTCTTTCATGTTATGGAAGGTTTATGGATGTTAGAATAAGTGGAATGGTATGGAAATCATGGAATTGTGTTTGTGAGCATGTTAGCCGTGCATGTGTGTGGGTGTGTTGTAGCCGTGGAACATAGTAATTGTATGGAGGAAAATTGTTAAAATTGTTAGTATGTTGATTATATTGTTATGGTCTTATGAAATAAATGAGAAGTATGAAGAGTTTGTGTGTTGTGAGTGTGGTGTGGAGGCCGTGTGTGTGTGTGTGTGTATGTCTAGCCGTGCATGTGCATGGTCGTGTATGGAACCGTGTGTGTAGTGTTGTATAAATGAAATGAGTTGAATTTTATGTTACATTCTAGTTGTAGGTTGGTAGAATTTATATTGGAGATGGAAGTTGAATAAATTGGGTTGAAGATGGAAATATGTATGTTGGCCGTGAGCTATGAAAAGGTTGGAATAAAAATGAATTGTCTTGTTTGATAAGTTAGTGTGTTGTGATGATTTTTATAACATGGATAAAGGTTTAATGGGTGGAGTTAGTATTGAATTGAAAGTATGAAATCGAAATGAGAATCATGGCATTGCGTTGGAAAGTAAGCATATTGTGTTGGTTGTTATTGTTGTTGATCTTGTTGTTGGCTTGTTGTTGGTTAGTTTGAGCCGAGTTGAATCTCGGGGGTGTCCTATTTATAGGGGAGGTCTTTGCCGGAATTTCGGTAGTCAAATGCTTAACCAAAGTTGAAATGTTAACTTGCATGAATAGTAACTGGTAAGAGTGACCATTTGCAGATTTTTGGTGAAACGGGAGTCAAGATTGGACGAGCGTAAGGCACAACCAAGGTATGTAAAGCTATCCCTCTCCTTCCTTTGGCATGTCCTAGGTGTACTAGGCTTGAACTTGAGCCTCGGGGGTTATTCTGTTCATCGAAATTCGATTCTGAAATTGAGCACTATTCATTCAGCGCGATTGAACTAGAATCCTTATATCTTGTTGGAAAAATGCTCAAACGTCCGTAACTTGCAGGAATGTAATCGAATTGCCTTGAAACTTCCATAAATGACTCCATTAAGCTTAGTATATGTAATTCGAGTACGCCACCTCCGTTGACTCGGGCGGACCCATTCCCGGATCTCACCTCATTTTATTTGACTTATTTTTGTACCACAATTGAAGGAAAACTTTTGGCTATTGCCCTAACTATTAAGCGATATTTTATAAAACTTTTCAAAACCACTCCGAAGGAGTGTGATATTTTATAAAACTTTTCAAAACCACTCCGAAGGGAGTGCGATATCTTATTATTCGATTTTCCAAAACCACTCCGAAGGGGTGTGAGATTTTATTATTATTATTACTATTATTATTATGCCGGAAAACTAGGATTAGTATTATGTCACGAGTGGCATGATATATCGATTATTAAAGGGCCGGGGGTTAGTATGCCACGAGTGACATGCCGAAGGGCTAGGATTATTATGTCGGGACCAGCGTATCCCGAATGGAGGGCCGGGATAGACGTATGTTGGACCGGCATGCCCGAAGGGGCCATCATTTTATTCGGGACCGGCATGTCCGAAGGGGCCGGGATAGACGTATGTCGGAACCGGCACACCGAAGGGATTACTAGTATTATTATTATCATTGTTATTACTATTGTTATTACTATTATTGTTATTATTATTAGGCCGGAAGCGGCTGCCCGAAGGGGCTATCATTATTTTGCCGGAAGCGGCGCATGTGACGTATTGCATTACTTCTTTAGGAGAGGTGTGCTAGATTACATTATTTATTACGGATTCGTTAGTTGGATTGCGATTACTTACTTAAAGCTTGTTGAGACTCTGTATATTTATCTATGTTTTCTCTTAAGTGAAGGCTGCAGGTAATGAGCGTGATTGTGATTTCTTCCCTCCTAAATTAAGCTATGATTTTTACTTGTTATCGCTTTACATACTCGGTACATATTCCGTCTTGACCCTTCTTCTTCGGGGGCCATGCGTTTCATGCCACGCGGTACACCGTTGAAGAAGACTTGCTAGAAGTTGTCCCGCGGGATTGGTGAGCTCCGTTTAGTTCGGAGTGTTGCCGAGTCAAGCACTTATGACATGGTATTTGTACATCCTAGAGACTTTGCAGACAGTGTCCTGTGGATAGTGCGTCGGGAAGTGCGAATAATTTGTAAATGTTAAAAGAGTATGTATTTTCAGATAATGATTATTGTTTGAAAAGTTTCATGTTTCTTAAAAATTTTCGGAATGACAGGTTTTAGTAACGCGAACGTTTAAGGGTTCGCTCGACTCTGAGGGGGGTCGGGTGCCCATCACACCCCAGTAAGGTCGGGGTGTGACAATATCGAAGAATGATAGAGGGAGTTGGAAAGGGAAAGCCCTTGCAAGTACTTCGATCAAGTGCAAGTAGGTAGTTAGTAAGAGGACCTCCCCGACTTATCATGGTTCACCACGAGGTTGATTTAACATTCGAGGACGAATGTTTTAAAGGGGGGGAGGATGTTATATCCCGTGTTTTAGCCTATTTGGAGAATTTGGAAATCATTGCGACTTGTAAGAATAAGGTCATATTTTGACTCCAATTGGTGTGTATGTTGTTACTTATGGGAATATGGGTGCGTAAACGTCGGAGAAGGCCTAAGGGCAAAATTGGAATTTCAAAAATTTATTTCGGGAATTACAAAACAAGAATTATAATGAATTGGGCTAAAAAAAAATGAAAATTTGAGGCCCAACATTGAAGGGTGGCCGGCCATGGCCAAATTAAGGGTCCAAGTCCATGATTAATTAAATCATGTGACAAATTAATAAATAAGAAGGCCATGGTTCATTCTAGACTATTCATGAAAACAAAATAAAAATCAAGAAGAGAGGAGTGGCCGTCGGCCATAATTTCAAGAAAGAAAGAAGAAAAAAAAATTCCAAGTCCAAGAACTTGCATCAAAAAAATTTGTTCTTCTTATTCATACTAAGTTCAAGGTGCTCTCCAAGTTGGTATAATTTTCAAGGCAAGAAGGTGCTTCTTTTGGCAAGTGAAAGTTGGAAGAGAAGGTAAGGATTTCATGCTCTTTACATGTTATGGAAGGTTTGTTTGTGTTGTAGTATGGAGAATTAGATAGAATTTATAAAAATATGGAAATTTCATGATATGGCCGTGTGCTTGCATGTGTTATGTAGCCAAGACTAGTTGAATTTTTATGTTATATTCTAGTTGTAATTGTTGTGTATTCTATGTTGGAAATGGGAGTTTGATGACTTTGGTTGAGTTGTGAATGTTGAAGTGTAACCGTGGGTGCATGTGTGTGAAGTGTGTGTGGCCGTGTAGTGTAGGTGAAGGGTGAGGTGAAGTTTGTTTAGTTAAGTCGTTGTAACCTTTGTGATGTAAATAGAGGTTTAATGAAGCGAGTCGGCATCGAAAATGGTTGTATGTTGTTATGCGGAAATTATGCGAATTTTATATGATTTTTATATAGATATGGAAGTTTATGTTGGAAGTTGGAAGTGTTGAACGAATTATGATTTCGGTGGAATTTTTGTATAATTTGTGAAATAATGCGAAATGCTCCCGAATTGTATTTGAATGGTCTTGAATGAGTAAATGAGTACGAAAACATTGATATTAGTTTGAAAATGTGAAGTTAGTTTGGAAGTTGTTGCCTTATGAAGAAAGAAGACTAATTATGTTAGTAAGCGATTCTAGTCGATAATTGTTGTTGTTGGTGTTGTTGTTGGCTTGTTGTTGGTTATTTTGAGCCGAGTTAAATTCTCGGGGTGTTACATTTATAGGGGAAGTGCTGCCGAAACTTCGGTAGACAAGTATAAACCCAAGGTTGAAATGTTAACTCTCATGAATAGTAACTGGTAAAAGTGACCATTTGCAGATTTTCGACGAAACGAGATTGGAGTTTCAGCAAGCGTAAAGGGCAAGGAAGGTATGCAAAGTCTTCCCTTCTATTCTTTGGCATGTTCTAAACCTAATAGGCTCGGACGCGAGCCTTAGATACGATCCTAATCTTAGGAATTCGAGATTGAAATTTGCTCCATTTCTTTCAGTAAGATTGAACTAGTTTCCTTACAAATTGTCATCAAAGTGACTTGTATGTATGCAACCCTCGCGAATAGACTCGCATTGTCTCAAAACTCTCATGAATGACTCCATAAGGCTTATGATCCATAATTTGAGTTCACCACCTCCACTCACGCGAGGTGGGCCCACAGAATCCGAGACCTCTTACTATGGTTTTAATTGATTTATGTCTACACAAAATGTCTAAAGAAATCTTGTGATCATTGTACCGTTGTTCAAATGATAAATATATATTTTGATATGTGTTATGATCCCGGAAACATGATTCGATATAAGTAGTCGTGCCATCCCCAAAAAGGGCCTACATATATACTATGATCGTCGTCCGATTTCTTTGCAGCGATATGTCATTTGAATTGTTCCATTTGTTAAAGAACGATCATTTTGAGTATTCCGTAAGCCCTGTGATATATTTGCTTCGTATGAACAATCTCAAAATTCTGTTCTGACATAATCCGTCATGATACCCGAAAGGTACGAATTATGACTTATTGTTGATTTGTCTATTAAGTCTGGACTTGTATGCATATGTTTCTGCATTGCTCTGTTCGTGCAAGCTATGATATGTCTTTTCACTGAGCCCGGGCCAGGACATGCTCTCATGCGCACTTCTTTGCATTATTCACCGAGTCCCTCGTACTCACGTGTTATAGCCCGTATTTCATACGTTCGGATATTGCGAGATAGTGGTGAGAAGTTAGGGACAAGACTGGGTTCCAAAATTATTTTAATGTACGAGTTGGTTTTGAATATTATTTATGACTATTATTAGTATGGAAATATTGTGAAAGGTTAAGGGTAAGAGAGAAATTCGCAAAATGGGTCGTGGAGATAATGTGGAAGGCTAGGGGTAAAATGGTAATATTAAGAAAAGTTGAGGGGCAAAACGGAATTTTACGAAGAGTTCATAAGAGTTCCAAAGGGGCCATATTGGCCATGTGAAGAAATGAGGGCAAGGATGAAAAAAATATATAATAATAAGTCATCTTTTGTGTTGGAAGAAAAAATCAAGAAAAAGGAGGAATTTTCTAGAAAAAGAATGAAAGGGGTTATGTGACTATATTTTTGTATTGAGGGACTTATTCATAAATATGGAAAAAAAGGGGTGGAAGACTTGTATCTATATATATAGAAGGAGTCATCTTATTATTCATTATTGTTCTAGAGATTTCAAGAAAATAAGAACAAGAGAAAGAAGGAGAAAATACTAAAGGCCATTCGGCCAAGTAGAAAAAATTCCAAGGAAATTTACAAAAAAATTCCAAAAATCATTTCCTACCTATTAAAGGGTCCCTAGCAAGTTGGAGTGTTCATTGGAGCAAGAAACTACATGTTCTTGTGAGTTGCAAGCTTTATTCAAGAAGGAAGATTAGGAGAAAAGGTAAGAATTTATCATCCTTTATGTGTTTTGGAAGTTTGTGTATGATATGGTGTATGAAAATGGATGAAATTCATGTAGAACAAGAATATAGGTGGTGGCCGTGCATGTATATGAGGGTGTAGGAATCATGTGTTAATTATTTTGTTTAGTATCTAGTTGTTATTGTTGTAAATGTTATGTTGATAATGGAAGTTGAATGATTTTGAGAGGTTGTAGTTGTGAAGGTGGCCGTGAGGTAGTGTGCATGTGTGTGTGTAGTTGTATATAGTATGGAAGAAAATGAATCAATTTTATTTTGTGTTTTGGTTGTTGTTGTGTTGTGGATTTTATATTACCTTTAAAAGCTTAATAATCTTAGTGAAATCGTAAAGGTTGGAGACTTGTGGTTGAAGTTTACGTAAATTGAATATTGTGTTCTTACATGGATGGAAGACAATGATATTGGAATAATGTTGTTGGAATATATATTATAAGGTTGTTATTGTTTTTATTGAAGTTGGAAGGTTTTGAAAGAAGTAGTAAGTTGATGGAGTTGTTATAATGTATCTTGGATTGAAATTGGAAATCGTTAGTATGGTTGTGACATTATGATTGATAATTTGGCCGGGTTGAATTCCGGATTGTTGTTGATGAAAATTGGTCAAGATGATTTTTGGGGATGATGTATTTACGGGGGAGGCATGCGCTTGCGAAATTTCGGTAGACAAATGGCTACTTTGAATTTCAACTTCTAGATGCCTAAATTGACACTTGGTAAATGTGACCAAATTGTAGATTTTGGCGAATTTGGAACGGAGATTTGGAGGCGTGAAAGAAGCGGAAAAGGTACGTAAGACTTCCCCTCCTTTCTTTGGCATATCTTAGATGTATAGGCTCGGTTACGCGCCTCGGGGATCCCCTAATTCTAGAAATCCACGTTGGAAATTGACCACTATTCCTTCAGTAGAATTGAACCAAAAGCTTATGAATGGTGAAAGGATGGTCTAAACACCTGGAACTTGCATGAATAGGACCCGATTACTCTAAAACCCTCACAAGTAATGCCACGGAGTGTATTATACGTAAACTGTACATGCCGCCTCACTTGACCGAGGTGGGTCCACTATTCCCGGATTCTTCCTTATCGTTCCGCTTACCAAATGATAGGTGTTGTAATTATTTTAAAGAGAATCTTTCTATGACGCCAATAACGATGAAATTTATGAAGAAAATATGTTGACGACGAGCGAAATAAGAATGAGTCCACGACTAAGAGTTTCAAGTTAAGAGCTCAAAATGAATATGAAAGTGTCCAGTTGGCCCATGAATTCAATCTTACCTCTTATTGTGGCTCTACTTTCTAAAAGATTCTAAAGGAAATATTATATGAAGCTTATGATCATATGCTACGCTTTATTTTAATGCCACGTTTTATTGATAGTCTTGCCTTATAATACTAGTCCATGTTGTCTATGTATTGTATGTATAAGTATATGTATATGGGGAAGTTGGGAATAAAGGGAAGGCGCTATAGGCGCACGACCACCGATCGGTTGGAGTATGATACATGATTTCGTCCCCGGACGCGGGATGCCCGGACGCGGGATGCATGGTTAAATGGATCGGAGCCGACGCCTCGGCGATATGATATGCTCTATTATATGTATATATATGTATATATGAAAAGGAGATATTTTCAAAGAAAGTAAAGTATAACGCATATGGATCGGGGTACCGCGTTCGCGTGTATATAATAGATGTATGGATCGGGCTGCACGTTCCGCAGCACTAAGCATGCATAGTATCTGCCGAAGGACATTTATATGCCAGGTTATCTTTCCACCCTATGATATACTATTCTTTACCATTATTGTCCTTGTTCTACGTTTTCTGCATGTTTGATTCATGTCTTACGTACTCGGTACATTATTTGTACTGACGTCCCTTCTTGCGGACGCTGCGTTTTATGCCGCGCAGGTAAGCAGATAGACGGGTCCGGTCTTTAGAAGCTCCACCAACGGTTCGTCAGGAGTGCTCCAGTTGTTCCGGAGCCACAGCTTGTTGGTATTACTTTTGTGTATATATTTGGGCACAGCAGCACTTAGCCCATTTTGATGCTATATGTATATTGTCTAGAGGCTCGTAGACAGATATGTACAGACAGATGCTTTGTAGGCCGATCGTTGTCGCCGATGTAAATTAAATTAATACAGTTTATTAGTTCAAGTTTATAATTATGTTATAAAGTGGTCATGCAAATGGAAAAAAATTTAGTGCGGTAATTCACACGGCCCACTTAAGAGTAAGAGTAGGAAACGAGGCAAGGGGTGCTCGGTACAAGTATCGGGTGCCCGTCGCGGCCCCTAGTTGGATCATGACATCGCGAGCCGGGACACGTTATCTGTTTATGATTATGATATGATGATACGGGAAGGTGGCCAGGATGGCTCATGATTATTATTCACCGAGACCCGCAGTAGAGGGCCGGGACACGTTATGTATACATGATAGATGATTCTGACATACATGATTCTATATTACCGAGTCCCTTAATAAAGGGCCGGGACACGTTGTCTGTACATATAATATATGATTTTGTTATTCATGACTTCACCTACCGAGTCCCTTTATCAGAGGGCCGGGACACGCCATATGTTCATATGATATTACATGATCTGATATGCATTACTCGTCCTTTGGCACTATGTTTTATGAGGTCTCGGACAGGGTACCACTTTGTACTTTGAACCCTGACTATAGCTTTGTCTTTTATATGTCTGTACTCTTACTCTTGACTACGGTTATACTTGTTACTTTTCCGCTTTGCATACTCGGTACATTTTCCGTACTGACCCCCTGTTCTTCGGGGGCTGCGCCACATGCCCGCAGGTACAGACGCACCGCGTGATACGCCACCAGCGTAGGATATTTGTCTGCTGTTTGGAGTCGCTCCCCTTGATCCGGAGCTTGTACTTTTGGTATATACTTCTGCTGTCATACATTCTGTACATGTACTTATTTGGGTACGGCGGGGCCCTGTCCCGTCTTCTGATTCCGTTATGTATGTTAGAGGCCTGTAGACATGTATGTGGGTTATGGCTATGTCTGTACAGTATATGTATATGTGATATGTTCTGGGAGGTTCCCCCGCCATGGCAGCCTTGCCGGCTCGCCTATATATGCGTATGTGGATATGTTGGCTCTGTATGGCCTTGTTGGTATTTTCTGCGTGCAGGTTAATTTTGGTTAGTAAGAAAAACAGAGAAAACTCTGCCCAAATTTTTCTAGATACTTGAGTTACTACTGCTTTTAGGTTTTTGGTACGTACGGGTGCCCAGATCGGGCGCTAGTCACGGCCTACGGGGCTGGGTCGTGACAATTTTTCCTAAATTCCTTGTAACCTCCTGTTTATAGATGTGGTGCGCAACACACCATAAACAAGAATCTACTAGACACGGCTCGTAGACACTTCCTAGTACTGAACTGCTCTGATACCACTTTTGTCACGACCCGACGAGGGGCCATGACGGGTACCCAAAGCTTATTACCGAGCACCACTCATTCTAATACTCATCAAACTTATCCGGCATACATTAATTGCCCTCACACATCTAATTATAAGGAAAAACCATTTTTTTCAATTTCAAACATATCTGCCTTTATATACATAAGCCCTTCGACCATCAAAATAATATATATACAATGAGGGAAATCATGAGACCATATCACCCACACATACGTATCTATGAGCCTCTACTAGAGTACTAGACACAAGGACGGGACAGGACGCCGCCGTGCCCAAATATGTACACAAAATAATAAATCAAATAGCACCTCCTGAATAATGGAGTGCTCTCGTAAATCTACTGGTCAGCTCCTATGAATTTGGGTCGCCTCCCTGTCTACCTTTGTGCATGAACACAGCGTCCAAAGAAAAGGACGCCAGTACGAACATTGTATTGAGTATGTAAGGCATAAGCAATAACGACATATCAATAAATAAGGAGACATCAAATGGAGAACAACCTGTAACTGACTGTCACTTAAGAAGGAAATAATGCATGCTAACTTACTTCATAAACATCATCATGTCATGTATGCATATACATATATAAGCTGCCCGACCATATAGGTACGGTGTGATAATCATTAGCCCGCATCCAGGCCGTCCGCGTTCGGGGTAACCATCTCATGCCGCCCACTAGTCGTGTCTGCCCATGCCATCTTGACATGGTGTATACGCTGCCCGCCTTAGCGGTGTCTGCCCGGCCATATAGGCATGGTGTAATATCATCATCATGTACTCATCATAATGCATGCATAGGAACTCAAAGATAACTATACTTTATCGGGGTGACATAAGGTCGTGAACCCCCGATTCCATTCTGGAGTTTCATAAGCATTCTGCCTCACCTTGAAGGAATTAGCATATAAGTTGAGTGTAGCACAAAGAACGACATCCATTAATCATAATTAGGATCATTATCTTGTAGAAGCATCATATCATGAACTTTAGAATCTTTAGACTTAAGCTCATCATCATCATTATCATACTCATAACGTATCTCTTATCTTTATCTCATATGAGGCTCTTTATGAATATAGAATCATAATTTCCGGAATGTAAGAAGGTCATGGAGAATAAGGGAAAATCATGTCATAAGATTCATGCCTTAGAAAGGAAGGGACTAGCCTCACATACCTTTTCATTTAGCTACTCTATCCCTTGAACGTTCCTCTCCGATATTCACATTTCTACCTTCAAGAGAGTTCATACTAATAGTAGATAATCGATAACGAAAACACGCTTGAACTAAAGCTAGAGAAAACTTCAAGATATCTCCTTTGTTTATACAACTTTCTCCATATCATATATCAACTCCCAATCATCAATGATAACATTCATAATAGCTTAATCAATAACTTCGGTCAAGTTCATCATTATTCAACTCCCACAACTCCCTCTCAAGGTCATCCATAATCATGATCATAGTACAATATTACATTCATCCTTATCTAATGTTTCTCCTATGTTCTTAACATCATTCATGACATAATTATAATCACAACATATCAAGAATCGTGATTCACATTAATCTACTACTCAACAATGTTACTATTCTCATATTTATATCCCATTTCCTACTTTCTTCCATAATCCAAGTCTTTCAACCTCTCAATACTTTAAACAACATGGAATGATCATAAAACTTACCTTTGATTGAGTACGAATGAGTTTTGGATAGCAATACTCCACTTGAGTAAAACCCTAGTTCTATTTCCAAAGGGATTTCTTGCCTTGGATGAACCCTAGTGAGCTTCTTGCACTTGATTCACTTGAATTTATGATATGAAC
This sequence comes from Lycium ferocissimum, assembly GCF_029784015.1. Classification (NCBI taxonomy): domain Eukaryota; kingdom Viridiplantae; phylum Streptophyta; class Magnoliopsida; order Solanales; family Solanaceae; genus Lycium; species Lycium ferocissimum. Next base: position 41,129,241 of record NC_081346.1, read on the forward strand.
CTTTGATTTCCTTTGTATTCTTGAAGATGAAATGTGTAGAACCCTCTAGAAGTCTTGAGAGAGATGGAGAAGTGGAAAGAATGAGAAAATAAGAGTGGGAACATGTATTTATACTTGAACTTAACTCAGCCCGTCGGGACTTCCACGGACACTTATACGGTCCGTACAACATTATACGGTCCGTATAAGTGGCCGTACTTCACCATCAGAGAAATAACATTTCTGTTGGGTGTTATACGGACCGTATAAGCAGTCGTATAACCCCACTTCTCTGAAATTGTTTCCGTCATTCTTTTGATCTCCAATCCTTATGGAACCTTCTTAACACTTGTTTAACACTTCATTACCAATCTAAGGAGCGTTATAACTCTTCTTTAAGACATCATCAAGTCGACATTAACTCGATACTTTACACATACTTCTTCAAGATATAACTTGTGCTCGACATTATTTAACGAACTTTCTTCTCTTACTTCCAACGTCTTTGGAATCTTAATTAAAATCGTTAAATAACCTTTCTTACTTATAGAAACATCATGTACTCCTTACCCTGCGTTAGCCTATTAACTAGGCAACAACATGAAATTTTCCAAGGTGTAACATCTCTCATCTCATATTACTTTCATATCTTTATTATGTTGTTATTCATGCCTTACATACTCAGTACATTATTCGTACTGACGTCCTTTTGTTTGTGGATGCTGCTTTCATGCCCGCAGGTAGAAAGGGAGACGGACCAGACCCTTAGGTTGTTTCCTTCGCATTTGTATAGGAGTTCTCCACTTGTTTTGGAGCTGCAGTTGAGTTGGTATGATTCTTTTGTGTGAATATATGGGCATGGCGTGGTCTTGTCCCATCCTTATTTTGTTACGTACCCCATGTAAAGGCTCATAGACAGATATGTACAGCTAGATGTTCTGTCACCTTCTCGGTCCCTGTTGTGTTATACCATTATATTTTTTTGATAGCCTTGATGGCTTTTGTACTTAAGATCAGTTTGATGACGCATATATACATACAGCTTTAGGGCTCGCGTCCCTTACAAATTATGATATTTATGAGTTAGATTTATGGCCCACTCAGACATGACTATGAGATGTACATTTTGTGGTGCTCGATAGGTTAGCCCCGAGGGCCCGTCATGGCCCTTCGGATGGGGTCCTGACACCAAACACCAGAAAATCTTGGGTTTTGACAAGTTTCAACCCGAAATTCAACTATCAGCCGAGGCCTCATAGATACAAAACAAACATGCAAACACACATAAAAATGCGTTATGAACTCATCCGCGGCCTCAAAATTTCCAGCGAAGGTCTATTTGACCAAGTCAACCCCCGATGGCCTAAAGCCAAGTTTCCAACCCCAGTCCCAAAATGCTCCCAAGTGCCTTGGGAACCGAATCGAACATCTCACCAAATCACAAATAGTCATCCGGACCTCTTAGAATCAACTAAATTTTGAAAAAAGGTCTGTTTACCAAAAAGTCAACTTTGAGTCAGACATATCTCACTTTAAGGCTCAAATTTCCAACGGTCATACTAAAACTCGCCCGCTGACCTCGATAAAGGGTCAACAGGGGTAAAAGGGTCAATATTACTATAACGACCATCTGGTCATTACATCGGATACCAATTAAAAAATTGCTCATCCTCGAGCGACCAAGAATAGAACTGGGGAAAGTAACTGAGTCAGCAAACAACTGGGGATATCTCTTGCGCATATCAGACTCGGTCTCCGAAGTATCCTCCTCAACAGGACGATGCTTTCAGTGAACCTTAACAAAAGCAATCTCCTTAGAACTCAGCTTCTTAATCTGCCTATCCAGAATCGCTACAGGATTCTCCTCGTAAGGTAGATTCTCATCAAGCAACACATAATGCCAACAAACGATATAAGAACCATCAGAATGGTACTTCTTCAACATGGACACATGGAAAATTAGACGAACATCTGACAGGCCCAGTGGCAAACCCAACTAATAAGTAGCCTCTCTAACTCGACGGAGAACCTCAAATGGGCCAAGGTACCTCTGCCTCAACTTCCCCCTCTCGCCCAAATGCATAACAACGTTCATGGGTGAAATCATCAGAAGACCCTGCTCGCCCTCTATAAAATCTATGTTCCGAGCCTTCCGGTCCGTATAAATCTTCTGTCGACTCTGGGCTGCTAGAAGCTTTTTCTGAATAAGCTTCACCTTGTCCACAGACTCTCTCAACAAATTTGTGCCCCACGACGAACCTCAAAAGCATCAAACCACCCAATAGGAGAACGGCACCTCCTACCATACAAAGCCTCGAACGGTGCCATATTGATGCTGGAATGATAACTGTTTTTGTACGCAAACTCCGTTAAGGGCAAGAACTGGTCCCAATGACCACTAAAATTAATGACGCATGCTCTAAACATATCCTCGAGCACATGGACAATCCTCTTGGACTGACCATTAGTCTGGGGATGAAAAGCTATACTAAGGTCCAACTGAGTACCCAACTCTGCTTGGAAAGCCCTCCAGAAGTTGGAAGTAAACTGGGTACCTCAATCCGAGATAATAGAAATAGAGACCCCATACCATCGTACAATCTCAGAAATGTAAATCCTGGCTAATTTCTCCGCAGTATAAGTGACCTGAACTAGAATGAAATGAGCGGACTTAGTCAATCGGTCAATGATAACCCAACCTGAGTCAAACTTGCCCAAGGTCTTTGGAAGATCCACAACAAAATACATGGCAATCCTCTTCCACTTCGACTCGGGAATGGGCATCCTCTGAAGCAAACCGCCAGGTCTCTGGTAGTTATACTTCAGTTGCTGACAATTCTCACACTTAGCCACAAAATCTGCCATATCTCTCTTCAACCTACCCCACAAGTAATGCTGCCTCAGTTCGCGATATATCTTCGTACCACCCAGATGAATGGAGTATGTAGAACTATGGGCCTCCTCCAAAATCAAACAAATCAAATCACCAACACGAGGAACGTACACGCGTCCCTTGATTGTCAGAATACCCTTACTACCAAGCATAGTCTCCTTGGACTCACATCTCAGAACCTTATCATGAACTTTACACAACTGGGCATCCTCAAACTGCTGGGCCCTAATCTGCTCTAAAAGAGACGACCTAGCCCCAACAATAGCTAAGACCCTGCCCGAAACTGAAATATCAAGGCGCATAAACCGTTAGCAAGAGTCCGAACCTCCATGGCTAACGAAAGCTCAGAAGTACCAACCGGGCTAAGCTGCCCATACTCGCTGCCTTGCGGCTCAAGGAATCAGTTACTACAATTTCTTTCCCTGGATGATAGAGAATGGTGATGTCATAATATTTCAGAAGCTCCATCCACCTATGCTGCCTAGAAATTAGATCTCTCTGACTGAACACATGCTAAAGGCTACGGTGATCGGTGAACACCTCACAATGGACTCCATACAAATAGTGTCTCCAAATCTTCAAGGCAAAGACTACCGCTAACAACTCCAAATCATGGGTAGGGTAGTTCTTCTCGTGAATCTTCAACTATGGCGAAGCATAGGCAATGACTTTACCTTCCTGCATCAACACAGCACCCAATCCAACACGGGATGCATCCACTCTAATCTAGGAATCCCAGGCATAACTAACGTGACTTTCTTGGCGTCACAGTCCAAGATCGCATGTGTCATGCCCCAAGTTTGGAGAGGCATGGCCGGTACCCGATACAACAGTCGGCTCAAGCGAACCACTCTGAACCTGTAACCCTGGACTTAGACTGACATGGCCTACCTGCAAACTAAAAATACCAACAAGGCCAACAAGGCCACATTCTGAATATTTGTAAACTAGTTGTCTAGTCTGAAAGGGCACGCACACCCAAAACATATATACATAACTCTACAGGCTGACACGACCGCCATGAACGTCTACAACCAACACGACCAAAATGGATATGCACGATGGCCGGTAAGGCCAGAACATTGACATACTATACATGACTCGTCTACAAGCCTCAAAAGGAAATACAACTGTATATAGTTGGGACATGGACCCGGACTACCCATTATTTCTATATACTCAAAAGAAAGACTCCAAATAGACATGGTAACTCCGGACAAGGGAGCTCACTAATCAGTTAATATCTGGTCCCGCCCACTGAAGAGGTCTGTCAGTCTGTCTATCAGCACCTGCCGGCATGAATGCAACTTCCCCGGCAAAAGGGACGCCATTACGAAATAATCTACCGAGTATGTAAGGAAATAGAATAACTAAAAAGCGAAATGAACTGTAAACTTAGTAATCTGGAGGCCAAAGAATGCCCTGAATACCTCACCTGACCTGTCTCATATGAAATGCAATATAGTAGTATCATATATCTCACTGATCAAGTGGCTAGGCAACTGTAAAATCTCATTGACCATAAGGCCAGGCAATCTGTCTCACTGACCCGTCAGCCAGCAAACTGTCTCACTGACCCATCTACCGGGCAATCTGTCTCACTGACCGGTAGGCCAGGCAATATTGTTTCACTGACCCGTAGGCTAGGCATATTTGTCTCATTGACTCGTATGCCAGGCAAATCTATCTCACTGACCAAGTGGCCAGGCTAAATAAAATGTCTCACCGACCTAGTGGCCAGGCTAAATAAAATGTCTCACCGACCTAGTGGCCAGGCTAAAGAAAATGTCTCACTGACCAATTCGCCAGGCTAAAGAAAAATATATATGTAAATTTCATGTTGTATATCATGTGTAAATTGAAATATATGGAGATGTCAACATGTCTCTTTCTAACTCTTGTATTGACAATGAACTAAGGAGCGGATAGAAATTCCTCGGAAGATACAATATCACATCTAAATCGTTACACCTCTATGACAGCTCTATAACAAAGGTACGCATGTACGATTTTAGACGACACTAGTATATCGCGTATATCAATTGATAATTTGGTTCTAAAATGCATCGAACAACATTTCCCTATTTTTTTAACAACTAGAACTCAACCAACTACCAACAACAACAACTACAATCTATTTTAACACCTTATGCACTCACACCATTCATAACTAAGAATATACACCAAGACAGCTCAATATACATTTCGTATACGACACCTTATACACTTCTTTATTTCAATTTCATGAAGTATATCAACAACAACAACACAACCAGATCCCCACCATTAAGATACAATCATAGAACATTATACATACTATCTTAAGACAGCCCAACAACTAGAACAATCTATCTTCAACTTCCGACCGCCAATTTGAAAATTACTAATTCAACAACCAAACCAAGACTTGAATATACTCAAATACACTTACGACTTCCAATCACCGTTTTATCCGTAGAATATATGTAGAATATTCATAAGTCTTATATACGAAGGGAAGGAAAAGCTTTACATACCTTGAAATATTTCCAGATTAACGATAGCACCACGTGTTTGAAGCAACTAAACGAATGTATACTTGTCATGGTGAAAATGGACCAACGAGACCGAAGTCGTGACCAATCCTCTGTTCATTTTTGTTTGTCATGGCTCCCCAGAGAGCAGCCCTATTTTATTAAATTCCATATCATTAAAAATGAGAGCTTAAGTGAAGAATTTCTCTATTAATGGCCATGGGTCCACACAATTAAAGGCGTGACTTTATCACTAAGAACTTGGCTATAAAGATGCCACCAACATGACAATTTGTCCTAGTCACTTGCTGCTTCTTGATATAAAGCCACGTAGGGACATCCTTGTCACCTTGCAATTATCTACAAATCCTCATTTAACTCATTTGTCTCCCATCAATGTCAATAACTACCAAATTATCTATATAATTAATAATTTCTCTACATAGTTAGACTTATTTACCCAAAACATCATTTCTCATTTTTTTATGTGCATTCGTCAACCTCAACCTCAACTTAGTAGCGCATATGTTGAATGAAATTACGGGATGTAACATCGTGATACAATGACAACCAAGTCATACCCAAGATAATATCAAAATCTACCATATCCAATATCATCAAATATACCCAAGTATCATATCCCATAAAAGTACCTAAGAAAGATCGAAAGACTCGATCAACAACAACTGAATCTCCAATCGAAGTAGACACATGGACAAGTACATTAAGATGATCACTAGTCAAATCCCAACCAACAGAATGATAGGCAGATACATATTAGAAAGCATACCCCTGATCAAACAAGACTGAAACAGGTCGATGACGAACAAAAATATTACCAGCGATCACAGTATCAGAGGCCTCAACCTCGGGTCTACCCGAAAAGGAATAGTAAAGACCACTACCGCGGCCACCCTGGCCCGACTGCACCCCTCCTCTGGAGGGCTGAGAATTGCCTCTACCTGACTAGTGTCCACTCCTGGAATGATGAGATCCTCTGCGGCCTGACTGAACACCGCCTCTGGCTGAAGAACCACCCCGACCAATAGATGGCGCCAGAATCCTTGGAGTCTGGAATCGGGAATCCTGCTGGGACACACTCTGTCTAGATCTGGGAAAATCTCTCATCAGGTGACCAGAGTCACCACAAACATGGAAAGATATGGGGGCTGGAGGCCAATATACAAAACCTGATGAACTAGAGGGACCACCACAATCAGTTGGACGAGAGTAAGAATGTTACAGCTCGAAAAATTTTCTATTGATGCTCGGTGAATAGACTACCGAAGAGCATGAAGTATAAGGTATTTCAATAAGTAAGGAATGTCATTTAACAACCCTAATTAAGGTTCCAAAGACATTCAAGATAAGGGAAGAAAGTTTGCCAAGAGAAGGCAAGGCATATGATAGGTATTAGAAAGGATTTACAAGTAGCAAGTTAATGATGACTTAATGATATTTTGGAGAAGAGTTATAATGTCCTTTAAATTGTTAATGAGGCTCTAAATATGTGTCAATAAGGTTCCATAAGGATTGGAGATCAAACAAGACGACGGGAACAACTTCGGAGAAACTGTGGATTACACGGCCACTTCCACGGACCGTGTAACCTTATACGGACCGTGGAAGGGTCCGTATAACTCCCAGCAGAGATGGTGGCTGGCTGGTGTTGAACCACAACCAGTTCCACAGACCATACAATGTTCCACGGACCGTGTAAGTGTCCGTGGAAGTCCCGACGGGCCGAACTATTCCAAGTCTATAAAGGTGATCCCAACTTCATTATTTTCATTCTAACACTTCCCCACTTCTCTCTAAAGTCTATAGAACATTCCATACATTTCATGAACAAGAATCCAAGGGAAATCAAAGGTTCTTATCATCAAATCAAGTGAATCAAGTGTAAGAAACTCATCAAAGATCATCCAAGGCAAGGAATCCAAGTGAAGGTGAAATTAAGGTTTTTCTCAAAGTGAAGTGTTACCACTCAAGGTTCATTCCTACAACATCTAAGGTACGTTTTATGGTATTTCCATGTTGTTTAAGGTATTGAGAAGTTGAAACACTTGGATTGCAAAAAGGATATAGAAATGGATCATGAATGTGGGAATAGGGTCGCTTTTGAATAGATGTTTGGAATGAGTTATGATTCTTGATACATTATGATTATAATCATGTTATAAATGATATTGAGAGCATGGAATGGATGTTGTATATGAATTAATGTAATGGTGTGATATGACCATGAACGTGGATGATTGGAAGTGAATTTAAAAATAAGGATAATATAGGTGAATAGAGGCTATTGTGATGATGTTGTGAATGTTATTATTGATGTTTGGGAGTTGATATATGATATGGAGGAAGTCGTATAAATAAAGGAGATGCTGTCCAATTTTCTCTAGATTTAGTCATGTATACTATGTTATCGATTATCTAATATTAGTATGCACTCTAATGAAGGTAGAAACGTGAGCAACAAGAAAGTGCAAGTGATAGGATAAGTTGAACGAAGAGGTATGTAAGGCTAACCCTTCTTTCATAAAGCATGGTTCTTTGGCCAATTATCTATCCTTCTATGAGCCTACGATATTCTCCAATGATCCTATCTCTAAAAGCTACTAAGCTTATGATTCTCAATATGATACGATTGTACTATGTTCCTTATATGACGAGTAATCCATCAAGGATAGATGTGATGAACGACGATAGTAATAATGCTAAAGATGCTTATATGTATGTGTGCCTATGAATGTGTTATAGCCCGTATATTGTACGTTTGGAAATTTTAAGGTCGTCGTGGAAAGTTAAGGACGGGACCATTTTCAAAAATTATTTTAATGGACGAGTTGTTATAGGTATTATTTATGACTATTATTAGTATGAAAATATTGTGAGAAACTAAGGGTGAAAAGAAAAGTTCGTAAAATGGTTTATGAAAATAATGTGAAAGGCTAGGGGCAAAATGGTAATTTCACAAGATGTTCAAGAAAGTTCTTGAAGGGTCAAAGTGTTCAAGAAAATTCATTAAGGGGGCCATTTGGCCGTGCAAGTGTGTGTGTGTGGGGCTATGTGGGCCCCACTCTTTTTATGGTCATGTGATGGAAAAATGAGGGCCAAAGTGTACATGGCAAGATGAATAAGTCATCTTTTATATTTGAGAAATTTGAAGAAAAAAGAAGAAAATTCTAGAAAGGGAAGAAGGGGGACATGTGACCATACTTGAGGGACTTAAGCATAAATATATATAAGTGGTGGGATAATTATATATATATGAGTTCATCTTTTAATTCAAGACATTAGAAAGAAAGAAAAAAAAAAAAAAAGAGAGGGATATAGTGGGATTCGGCCATGGCTCAAAAAATGGGAGCCATGGAAGATGATCAAAATAAATTATTTTCTTCCACTTTTCCTATCTAATGGAAGGTCCTCAACAACATGGAGTGGTTGTTGGAACAAGCAAAGCATTTGTTGTGCAAGTTTGGAGCCTAGTCAAGTAAGAAGAAGTTAAGTAAAAAGGTATGTATTCAATCTTCTTTCATATGTTTTGGATGGTTGTGAGTATTGTCGTATGTAGAAAGGGGTGAAAATCATGAAAATATGGAAGTTGTGGGTGTGGCCGTAAATGCATGGTGTTGGCCGTGTGTGTGTTGTTGTATGAAAGAATGATGAATTAATTTTATGTAGTAAGTTGGTTGTTGTTGTAATGTATGGGAAAAAGATGGAAAATTCATGAAATATGTTGTTGTTGTGATGTGGCCGAATGGGGTGTGGTTTGACAAGCCATGATAATTTAATTCTATTTGATAATTTAGTTGTTGTTATCATGGATTCTATGATGAAAAATGCAAGTTTGATGGTTTGGAATGAAGTTGTAATCGTTATCGGAATGTTGAAGAAGTTAATGTGACATTAGCTTAAATTCTTACATTGCATGAATGATGTTGATAATGAGTGGTTGTTGATATGATTTATGAATCTAGAACAAGAAAAATGTGTGATTACATCTTTGTTGAAGATTTCGGGTACCATTGAATCATTGTGAATATTGTAAGCATTGTTGGAATAATTGTTGGCATTGTTTCTAATAATGTTGGCCGAGTTTCATTCTCGGGTTTGTTGATGTTGGTTTGGGCCGAGCCATATTCTCGGGACGGTGTATTTACAGGGGAGATACTGCCGAAATTTCTGTAGACAAATGTTGATTCAAGATTTGGATTCTTAAGGATTTTAATTAACGTTTGGTAAATGTGACCAAATTGTAGATTTTGGAAGATTTGGAACTGGAATTTGGAGTAGCATAAGGGTCGGAAAAGGTATGTAAGGCTTACCCTTTCTTTCTTTGGCATGTCCTAGTTGTGATAGGTTTGATTACGAGTCTCGGGGATGGTCCTACTCTTGAAAATCCGAGTCTGAATTTGGCCCTTTTTCATTCAATACGATTGAATTAAATATTCTATGCTTTAGGAGAAAGCTGATTTAACATCTAAAATTTTCATAAATGGATCCGAACTATCCTAAAACGATCATCGGTGGCTCCATAGGGCCTAATGTTCGTAAATTTACGTATGCCACCTCGACTCGACCCGAGGTGGGCCCGCAATCCCCGAGACCTATGTGTATGGCTCTATTTATCTTATTCCGTACGATAACTAAGGAAGGACCTTTGGCTATTGTCCGAGTTTGTTATAAGTATCTGGTAACTCGGATATGAGTGTTCTGGCTTGATTATTCTGATAAGCGCTCCGATACCAGTAATTTGACATAAGTATCCCCACTTTTGGTATAAGAATCCTGATATGGACATTCTGATTCGAGTACTTTGATATGAACATTTCGATATATGTGCTCTGATACAAGTAATCTGTTAAAAGCAATCTGACATAAGTATTATGATATAAGCACCGGAGATAAGTACATTCCGAGTAATCCGCTACAAATATTTTGAAAAATGTTCGATCATTCCATCGAGTCCGGGTTTATGTGCATTTAGTTTCTCCTACTACCGCTCGTACATATATTATTACTTTGTTCGTTTTATGACCGGGCGGTTCTGTGATCGTCGCATTATGACATATTGTGCAATATGATGTGTTACGGTTTTTAGACCTCGCCATAGGCGATTCCTGGTTATGGTGTTATGATGTGATATATGGCATACGATATATTCCGATGATTTGATGTGTATGATATTATGATGTGTTGAGATGTCGCGGAGATTTGAAAACTTCCTCGAGTATGATGTGTTGTGGCACCGGCGCGGGGGTGACCGGGTTCTGAGCCTTATGCGCCTGACTTTTATTTGCATTAACGTTTTAAATACCGCCTGTGTTTGATACGTCATACTTTCAGATTTGTTTCTCAGCAGATTCCCGCATATCGTGCACTGTGTTACACATCCGGATCCGGTTATGATTTCGTACGCTATACTTCGGTACATTTGATTCTCGTCATGAGATACGTTTCTTGTTTTTCTCCCTCTTCATATCAAAGATTATATTAAAGCGACCCCTTTCTTCTCGGGGGTCGTTTAAATGCAACGCGAGTACACCCGGATGATCGAGAAGACTTTGCTAGAGGAGGGTTTCGGCGAGGTTGGCGAGCTCCACTTCTCGGAGTGTCGGCGAGTCGAGCATACTCGAGTTGTGATTTCTGATTTGTGGTGAGAGACTTTGCGGTGACAGAGTCGTGGGTCGAGACCCGTGTCTTGTGTGCCCGGGCTTATATGGTGGCACAGATAGCCCTGTCCGTTTGTACATGTATGTATCATTAGAATGATGTACATTCCGCCCGCCTATGGATTGATCTCATGTTTGTTATGTTTTATACGCATGGCCGCCTAAGACGATGTCTGTTATCAATTCCTTTGAAAGTCTTTCTGTACGCTTCATGTGATTTGATCTGGAAAGTTGAAAGGAATATGTATGCAATTGAAGTCTGAGGGTTCGCTCGGCTCCGTATGTGAAGTGGTGGCCCATCACACCCCGATCAATTAGGGTGTAGCCGGAGAATTATTATGAAACCCCGAGCTTATAGGGCCGGGTAGAATATAGTGAATATGTATATATCTATATATGATTATGTGCGCGCACCACTACAGTTGGGTACGGATAACCCTGAGCCTTGGTAGGGCCAAGTATGTATAACCCTGAGCCTGGGTAGGGCCAGGTATGTGAAACACCAAACCTTCGTGATCGGGTATGCTATATAAATACTATATATATGACATCAATACGAGTACAAATATGCTAAGTACATGTAAATTTTATGTAAAGGCTATGTATATGCAATGTATATGAGGTGTAAATGATATGAATACGAGTATGAACGGAAATATGAATACGAATACTAAAATGGATACGAAAGGTAAATGAGTACCGATATGTAGGCGGATATGGCTATGGGCGTATGTACACAGATACGCAATAGAAATGGAATGTCCTTATGAAAGGCAAGTAAGTCTTGTAGTATTCAGTACTATTTTCTCCCGTCTTATGCTATTTCATATGTCGTCTATTATGTTTTCATATTGATGTTGATCATGCTTTACATACTCGATGCATTTTTCATGCGCGTCCTTTTTTTTTTTTGTTTGTGGGCCACGTCGTACCCGCGAGGTGGCAGGAGATAGACTTGATCCACTGTTATATTTCTCGGGGACTGCACGTAAGCAGACTCTATTTCATTCGGAGATACGACTTTTGGTATATATTCTTTTGTGTACATATTTATAGACATAATGAGGTCTATTCACATATATGATGCCAACGTATTCTTCTTAGGAGCTCGTAGACATGTGTATAAGGTTAGGTATATTTTGGCATCGGCCTATATTTTTTGGGATATGGATATATTAGCACTTGACAAACATATACACTTATTTGGGCATAGTTGTTAATGTTGATATAAATGGTGTCTTTAAATGAGATTTGAATGATGATGAATGAAAAGTATGATTTAGCCATGTGGCTCACCTGAATGAAATGTGAAAGTATGTTAAGGAATGCCGGGTGGGTTATGCCGGGTGCCGTCGCGGCCTACGGTTGGGTCGTGACAAAAGTGAAATATCAGACGATTCGGTCCTAAGGTGTGTACATGAGCCGTGTCTAGTAGGGTTTGGTTATGGGTGTGTTGCGCGCTGTACTTTTAAACAAGAAATTTCGCAGGCATTTAGGAATGAATGACTTATGCTTTCTTCATAAGAATCGTGCGATAGAGAAGTACACGTGATATAGAGCAACGTACGCAACATTGTGTTGTGTATTTCGAGATATGCGTATGAAAAAGGCTACAGCGGCCCAAAAGGGCAAGACGGTGGCGGAAAAGCGTGCAGCGCGCGGTAGTAGAGGAAAAGTGAGTCCCCGAGTGCGGCTCGATCTCGATCCCTCGCGTTCGGTACCTATATTAGAGGAGAGCGTGAGGAAGCCTGCGCGGCTCCGGCCGCCTCCGGTTCCTCACTTCGGATGTTTCGAGGCCAAGATGTAAAAGAGGCCATTCATTCAACTTTTCCAGTAGTTTGCGCGGTTCAACTGACCAGTACGGGCAAGGTGATAGGGGCTGTTAGTGCAAGAGGCAGTGATTTTATTAGTTTGAACCCTGCGAAATTCTTTGGATGAAAACGGATGAGGACCCTCGAATTTCATTGATGGTACAATGTTGAGGACAACCGGTTGATACGTCTTAAGGCACGGATCGGTGGAGCTAGCGTCTTATAGATTGAGGGATGTTGCGGTTAATTAGTATACGATTTGGATGGCTTCACGGGAGTCAATGCACCTCCTCGTTATGGCAAGAATTTGTAGATGCATTCTCCAGGCATTATTTGCCTCCGAAGTTCGGCGACCTAAAGTAGCGAGTTCTTGAATTTGAGGCAAGGAAGCATGAGTGCTCTAGAGTATAGTATCCGCTTCAATTCTGTTACACCTCGTATTTTGCGCGTTCGGATGGTTTGGGATAATTGTAACAAGTTAAGGACAATGCTATGTATTGATCTTGTTTGACACATAAGTTGGTTATGAAAGTTTGGACGTGGAAATATTGGAAAAGGTTAAGGGCAAAATTAGAATTTCAAAAAATAGTTTCATGAATTACTAAAATTATGGACTAAGTAATTGAAACGAAAAAAAAACAAACAAGCAAAGCCCAAGGAGAGCCTTCGGCCATGGGATGAAAGGAGAAGAAAATGGGCAAGCCCGTAAAATTAAAATTGGTAGTATAAAGGAAAATAAGGGGGCCAAATGTATATTCAAGAAACTTCAAGAAAATGGTGAAAGAAGAAAGAAAGAAAGAAGGAGAATAATAACCATGGCCATTCGGAAGGGAAAAGTGTGAACATAAAAGTGAGCTATTGAATGTACGAAAGAGACTTACCAAGTTCTGTAGGAAAGTATGGGATCGCTATTATATGTTGACGGAAATAACAATGAACGAAGAGAAGGACCATCATGCTATGATAGATTAAGAACTTGGGAAAGACTTACCACGTCATCTATAAGAAGCACTACCCCTATTTGGGAAAAATCTTGCTTTGAAGAAAAATATATGGGCGATCAATTCGTAATTCATCTAAATGAGTACGAATGGTCGAGTGTGCTATATAAATACTATGTATATGACATCAATATGAGTACGAATATGCTATTGTGATGATGTTGTGATGATGTTGTGAATGTTATTATTGATGATGTTGTGAATGTTATTATTGATGTTTGGGAAGCCCTTCCAAGAGGGTTTGGGGACTCGTGTGAGCCTTAGCACGGCATTTCATCCACGGAAGTGATGGACAAGGTAAGAACGTACCATTAAGACTCTTGAGGATATGTTACGGGCATGTATGTTAGATTTTGGAGGTAATTGGGATGATCACTTACCACTTTCATTGAATTTGCTTACAATAATAGTTATCATTCTAGCATTAAAATGGCAGAGTATGAAGCTTTATATGGCGAAAATGTAGATCCCCGATTGGGTGGTTTGAAGTAGGGAGAGACTAAATTGATAGGGCCGGACTTGGTCCACGGCAATGCCATAGAGAAAGTTAAGCTCATACAAGATCGGTTATTACAAAACCAAAGTCGTCAAAAGTCCTATGTGGATAATCGTCGAAGGAACTTAGAGTTCCAAGTTAAAGGCCGGGTATTCTTGAAAGAGAAGTGTCGTCAATGAAGGGCGTTATGTGATTTGGAAAAAAGGGGAAGCTTAATCCCCGATACATTAGGCCTTATGAAATTATGCGCAAGGTAGGCCAAGTAACTTACGAATTAGATCTACCTCCTGATTTGGAGTCAGTTCATCCAGTTTTCTATGTCTCGATGCTTCGTAAATGTGTTGGAGATCTACTAGGATCGTCCCGAGAAATGATGTTCAAGTGACAGAAAAGTTAACTTATGAAGAAATACCCATTGCCATATTAGATAGGCAAGTACGGAGGCTTAGAAACAAAGAAGTGGCCTCAGTTAAAGCTTTGTGGAGAAATAATAACCGAGGAGAGATAACATGGGAAGCGGAAGAAATTATGAAATCCAAGTATCCGCACTTATTTCAGCCACCGGAAGAGGGCCAAGATGAGACATCAAGATCATAAGGTACGTATGTTTTCCTTTTTATGCATTGGGTCGTGTGTGGCCAAATTCTATTTGCTACTATGTTGTGGCCCTGTGAGGCAATGTTATTATGGGCTGTTGTGACAGGATCGTAGTGCCATATTATAGGGGAAACTCTGACGAAATTTTCGTAGAATTCCCGAGTGCTTAACATTCGAGGACGAATGTTCTTAAGGGAGGAAGAATGTTACACCTCAGAAAATTTTCCGTTGATGCTCGGTGAATAGACTACCGAAGAGAACGAAGTATACGGTATTTCAATAAGTAAGGAATGGCATTTAACGACCCTAATTAAGATTCCAAAGACATTCGAGCTAAGAGAAGAAAGTTTGCCAAGAGAAGGCAAGGCATACGATAGGTATTGGAAAGGATTTACAAGTAGCAAGTTAATGATGACTTAATGATATTTTGGAGAAGAGTTATAACATCCTTTAGATTGTTAATGAGGCACTAAATAAGTGTCAAGAAGGTTCCATAAGGATTGGAGATCAAACAAGACGACGGGAACAACATCAAAGAAACTATGGATTACACGGCCACTTCCACGGACCGTGTAACCTTATACGGACCGTGGAAGGGTCCGTATAACTCCCAGCAGAGATGGTGGCTGGCTGGTGTTGAACCACGACTAGTTCCACGGACCATACAATGTTCCACGGACCGTGTAAGTGTCCGTGGAAGTCCCGACGGGCTGAACTATTCCAAGTCTATAAAGGTGATCCCAACTTCATTATTTTCATTCTAACACTTCCTGACTTCTCTCTAAAGTCGATAGAATATTCAATAAATTTCATGAACAAGAATCCAAGGGAAATCAAAGGTTCTTATCATCAAATCAAGTGAATCAAGTGTAAGAAACTCATCAAAGATCATCCAAGGCAAGGAATCCAAGTGAAGGTGAAATTAGGGTTTTGCTCAAAGTGAAGTGTTACCACTCAAGGTTCATTCCTACATCATATAAGGTAAGTTTTATGGTATTTCCATATTGTTTAAGGTATTGGGAAGTTGAAACACTTGGATTGCAAAAAGGATATAGAAATGGGTCATGAATGTGGGAATAAGGTCACTTTTGAATAGATGTTTGGAATGAGTTATGATTCTTGATACATTATGATTATAATCATGTTATAAATGATATTGAGAGCATGGAATGGACGTTGTATATGAATTAACGTAATGGTGTGATATGAGCATGAACGTGGATGATTGGAAGTGAATTGAAAAATAAGGATAATATAGGTGAATAGAGGCTATTGTGATGATGTTGTGAATGTTATTATTGATGTTTGGGAGTTGATATGTGATATGGAGGAAGTTGTATAAATAAAGGAGATGTTGTCCGATTTTCTCTAGATTTAGTCATGTATGCTAAGTTATCGATCACCTAATATTAGTATGCACTCTAATGAAGGTAGAAACGTGAGCACTGAAGAAGAGCGTGCAAGTGATAGGATAAGTTGAACGAAGAGGTATGTAAGGCTAACCCTTCTTTCATAAGGCATGGCTCTTTGGCCAATAATCTATCCTTCTATGAGCCTACGATATTCTCCAATGATCCTATCTCTAAAAGCTACTAAGCTTATGATTCTCAATAGGATACGATTCTACTAAGTTCCTTATATGACGAGTAATCCTTCAAGGATAGATGTGATGAACGACGATAGTAATAATACTAAAGATGCTTATATGTATGTGTGCCTATGTATGGCTATTTTGAAACCCCGACCATATAGGGTCGGGTAGAATATAGCGAATATGTATATATCTATATATGATGATGCATGCGCACCACTGCAGTTGGGTACGGATAACCCTGAGCCTTAGTAGGGCCAGGTATGTATAACCCTGACCCTGGGTTGGTCTAGGTATGTGAAACACCGAACCTTCGTGGTCGAGTGTGCTATATAAATACTATGTATATGACATCAATATGAGTACGAATATGCTAAGTACATGTAAATGTTATGTAAAGGCTATGTATATGCAATGTATATGAGGTGTAAATGATATGAATACGAGTATGAATGGAAATATGAATACAAAAATGGATACGAAAGGTAAATGAGTACGGATATGTAGACGGATATGGATATGGGTGTATGTACACATATACGCAATAGAAATGGAATGTCCCTATGAAAGGCAAGTAAGTGCTAGGACGATGATACTATTATCTCCCATCTTATGCTATTTCATATGTCGTCTATTATGTTTTCATATTGATGTTGATCATGCTTTACATACTCAGTACATTCTTCGTACTGACGTCCTTTTGTTTGTGGATGCTGCGTCATGCCCGTAGGTGGCCAGGGAGACAGACTTGATCCATAGCTATATTTCTCAGGGACTACATAGCGGAGCTCCATTTCATTCGGAGCTGCAGCTTTTGGTATTGATTCTTTTGTGAACATATTTATGGGCACGGCGGAGTCCTGTCTCGCCTATATGATATGACGTATTCTTCTTAGAGGCTCGTAGACATGTGTATATGGTTAGGTATGTTTGGCCTTGTCGGCCTATATTTTGGGATATGGATATGTTAGCCTTGTCGGCTTATATACACTTATTTGGGCATAGTTGTTAATGTTGATATTAATGAATTATCGCCCAATGAGATTTGAATGATGATGAATGAAAAGTATGATTTAGCCATGTGGCTCACCTAGATGAAATGTGAAAGTATGTTAAGAGGTGCCCGGGTGGGTTAGCACCGGGTGCCCGACGCGGCCCTCCGGTTGGGTCGTGACAAAGAACCACCATAGGACTGTCCAGCTCTATAACCATTGGGTCTAGAAGGACCACCGTGTGCCCGCAATGCGATCGAACAGTGATAGGCCGGGGGGGCGGCCGATAAGGCTTGGATGACTGTCCCCCACCCCTGTAGCTAGAACCACTGTACCCACCATAATGACGTGGCCTCTTCTCACTAGACTCTCCCAAAGATCGAGCCTTAGAAGACTCAATACCCACAGCATGACCAACAACCGCCTGAACGGAAGATCCTAAAGTCACCAGTTGGAGACAAGCAACATGGAGCGAATATACAAGCCCACCAACAAACTTACGAATCCTCTCCTCCTCCGTGGGAATGAATTGAGCAAAGATACCTAGCAAAAAATAAAAATCTGGCCTCATACTCTGACACCCACATGCCTCGGCATCGTCGCAAGTGAAGGAACTCATCTCTACGCTCATCCTTCAAAGTAAGCGGTACGTACTTCTCCAAGAAAATCTGATGAAACTGGCTCCAAGTACGTGGAGGTGCACCAACTGGTCTGCCCTTAATATAAGTCCTCCACCAAGTCTTCGCATCGCCGCGAAACTGAAAAGACACATAATCCACACCATGAGACTCCTCAATACCCATGTTATAGAGCCTCTCATACATCTGCACTATGAACTCGTACGCAGGCGGCTCCATCTTCAGGAACCTCCCAACCAACAAGCTCCTGATCTCCAACGGTCTAAGTCTGAACTGCCACGTGTCTGGGATCACCCTAAGGGACTGGAATACCACCTAAACGCGAGGCCATAGTAGCAGCAAGATGCATCCCCATAGTCTAGCTTTGCTCGAGAGTCTGTACCACCATTTGAGTCTGGGAACCAACTGAAGTAGTGGTACCACCTACGGTAGACATGCTCACAATCTGATTGTGAGTTGTATCTAATTGTGAGCATGTCCCAACTCAAGAAACGTGCGGGCACCTACCATATCCCACCTTGATAGGAGAACACGTCCCTTATGGACATTCCAATCAATAAATAAGTAAACCCAATCACCAAAATATATAATAAGTCTAACATAAATAGATAAACAGAGTAAGTGCAGAATAATACATCAATCCCCAAGCATCTGGTCTAGGTCGTACAAGAGCCACTACAGTAAATCCATAATCTGAAATACGAATACATACTCTAAAAGTAAATGCTCTATTAGAATAACAAGTAAGACAAGTAGAAGAGAGGAGATATCAGGGTTGCAGATCTGTCCAATTGCTCACCCTAAAATGCTCGTCAAACAGCCTCGGGACTTAGTCACGAAGAGAGAAAGTTGATCCAGTCACATACTCTGCACTCATAAAAGAATGTAGCAAGGTAAAATCAATACAATAACACGTACTAAATAGGCATCACAGGCCGACAACAGTTAGATAACATATGCAAAAGAAAGCGACTGAAAGATAGACATGCTCACAATCGGATACAACTCAACACAGTCCAAGAATATCATGTCTAGTACCAAATTTACTAAGTCTAGCATATCTCCTCAAGCTCAATTATAAGTCCAAAGAACAACCTCAAGAATCACTATTAAGTCCAAGTATCACCATAAGATCCATCATCAAGTCCAAATAGTAAATTGCAGCTCCTAAATAAATAGTGCGCTCCTGAGACTTCGATAATGCCTATGGTCCGGGTCCGTCTCCCCGGTTCCCCGCGGCATGAACGCAAGATCACAAGAAAGGACGTCAGTACGAATAATGTACTGAGTATGTAAGGCATGAATAACAACATAACATGAGATATGGTACATAACATGAGATAAAGAGATAACCTGTACATCTTATTGCCTCTCAAGGCAGATATCATGCATGCTTAACTTTAGAATAATAAAAAAAATTACTTATATATATATATATATATATATATATATATATATATATATATATATATATATATATATATTAAACTTTGAGCGTTCCCAATCCATATATCATATCATCATTATATACATTGCTGCGGAACATACAACCCGATCCACATATCATATCATCATTATATATATTGCTGCGGAAGGAATAACCCAATCCATACGCATATATCTCGCGTCCGGGACAATATCAGTGTATATCAAATGATCAGGTGGTTATGCGTATATAACGCCGTCACCTTTCCCCATATCCCATATATACATATATAATATAAATAGCATGCATGAGAGCCCAAATAAAAACTACTACTTTATCGGAGTGATGTAAGGTCGGCAACCTCCGATTTATATTATGAAACAATCATCGTCGCTAGATCTCACCTTGAAGGAGCAATTATCATAAGGTGAGATCAACAACAGTGAATAAAATCAAGAAAATCATGAAATAAGCTCAATAATCTCATAATAACATCAAAACCATGAGCTTTGGAATCTCCAGAAAATGGGTTCATCAACATCATCATTATCATCATAGAAAACATCTATCTTTAGTATCATAAGAACTTTGAGAATCATGAACTTCTAGCTTTTTGGGAATAAGGATATTATGGAAGTCATGTATGGGTTCATAAGAAGAGAATCATGCCTTTATAAAGAAAGGGATTAGCCTTAACATATCTTTTTGGTCTCCTTACTACTTAACACTTATCCTCCCAAGCTCGTAAATTTACATTCAAGAGAATTCGTACTATTGTTAGGCTTATCATCATATGATGGTCGTAAGCCTTCAAATTAAATCCTTTAAGAATCTGCCGAAATTCGGGCAGCATCGTCTCTGTTTATATCCCTTGCCCGAAATCACAATACCAACAACAACAACAAAAATAATACTAACATCAACAATATCATCATCAATACCAAAATACTCCATAAAACATCCCACACGATGTTTATCCGATTTCTCAACCAACTAATTCATTAGACGACTATTTAATAGCTCTATCTTCGTAAGTAGACCTAAACCAATATCAATAAGGAGAGATTCAAACCCAGTTCTTAGCAGAACAACAATATCTTCAGTACTCACTTTGAATCCAAGCTATAATCCACCACAAAATGATACTATAATCGCAACTATACGCTATCCGAACCTAAATCCCGAGATTCACTTGATTTAAGCTACAATTTTATGGGTGGAAGTTGGGAGAATGTACCAGAGGGTTAGGGAGAGGTTTGAGGGGGGGATGAGTGGAAATGAGGGGTAAATCCCCTTTTTATTTCGTTTTAGAGTCGGTACAAATTTGCTCTGCGCGTTCGCGCCACCTCCAGGTGCGTTCGCGTAGGGTTAGTCCCTGCTCTGGCAGTCTGTCTTAAAATGCTCATAACATTTGATTCCAATGTCAGATCGACGCACGGTTTGTTGCGTTGAAAACTAGACTTCCTGAACTTCAATTTAGGTTTCTGTTCTACTTCAAAACTCCTGATATACTAGGAGATATTCCTTTCTCAAATTAGACCAACATTATCATACGAAACCTTGCCCATCTTTTCTCCAAAGTTCCAAAACACTTACTTTCCTTAATTCACTTGTTCTCCAATCCTTCCATAACTTATTACATGAACCTAAACCCTCATAACCATAAGATAGGCGCATATAATCTCATATATCCTAGAAGGTAACTCCAGTGTCTATAATTGAATAACTAACACCTAACGAATTTCATGTACAAAACTACGATGTGTAACATTCCTCCCCCCTTAGAAACATTCGTCCTCGAATGTTACACTCTTAGGAATTCTAAAAAAAATTTGCCAGAGTTTCCCCTGTAATTGTACCACTACCATCCTGTCACAACAACCCGAAATATAGAATTCCTTAAAGGGCTACAACAACAACAACAATAATAGACCACACGACCAATGAGCTATAAAAGGAAAGCATTACGCACTAGAAAACAATGATGTTTCTGTCTGAACTTCTTCTGGGAGTGGAAACAAATATGGGTATCTGGACTTCATATCTTCTTCAGCTTCCCAAGTCATTTCTTCCCTATTATTGTTTCTCCATAGAACTTTAACTGAGGATACATCTTTAGTTCTCAGCCTCCGAACTTGTCGATCCAGGATTGCAATGGGAACATCTTGGTAGGATAATTGCTCGGTGATCTGGACATCATTCACAGGTACAACTCTAGAAGGATCTCCAACACGCTTACGAAGCATTGAAACATGAAAGACTGGATGGACTGTCTCCAATTCTGAGCGTAAATCTAACTCATAGGCTACTTAGCCCACTTTACGTACAATCTTGTAGGGTCCAATGTATCGAGGTCTAAGCTTACCCTTCTTACCAAACCTCATAACTCCTTTCATTGGTGACACCTTAAAGAATACCCAGTCATTAACTTGGAACTCCAAGTCTCGTCAGCGATTGTCTACATAAGACTTCTGTCGACTTTGGGCTACTACTAATCGATCCTGAATTACCCAGTCTCCACTGCTTGCTGGATTGAATCTGGCCCTACTAGTTTGGTCTCTCCCATTTCAACCCATCCAATCGGTGATCGACACTTTTGCCCATATAAAGCTTCACACGGGGCCATCTGAATACTGGACTGGTAACTATTGTTGTACGTAAACTCGATAAGCGGCAAATGATCATCTCAATTACTTAAAAAATCTAGCACATATGCCGTTAACATATCTTCAAGGGTCTGAATAGTACGCTTAGCTTGTCCATCAGTCTGTGGATGAAATGTTGTGCTAAGTCTTACCTGAGTTCCCAAACTGTAACATCCCGTAAATCCGAGTTAGGTGTCAATGTGAAATAATTGGGGTTTAGATGTCATCTCAGCTATATGGATCCCTTCGAGATGGGTACAGGTTTTAAATGATATTTTTGGGGTCAAACGAGATAAGAAGGTTCGTTAAAAATCATGAAATTCGTCTAAAAAGCGAGACAGTTTTCAGTTATGTTCGGTTTTTGGGTATTTTCGTTGGGAATTTGGTAAAACACAAAAAGTGAAAGAGCTAGGTATTTGAAATACCTTTCCAACCATATATTTTAGAGGTCAAATGAAGGTCTGTACAAAAAGTTATAACTAATTTACTAAATATGTGTAAAATAAAAATCCCGATTCTTGTAGGACTAGGTTTTAAAGCCCAAGCCTTATGGTAAACTATAAATACAACCCAAAAACGTCTAAAGAGAGGGTTTTTGGACCAGAGGCTTCTACCAAACCCCTAAGGTGAGTTTTTACTCAAATCGCTAAGCCAATTACATTAACTTAACACTAGATTAACACCGAATTATTATATGAAATTGCTAGATTGTGGAAACTTCATTCAAGGTCAAACATGGGATGAAGCTTTGGGATGTCTTCAAAAAGGTAAACCCTCACTTTGATGGAATATATGGAATTGTTTTTATGTTTTAGACATTGAATGGTCAATAGAACTATGAAATAGGATTGATTTAGATGCACTCTATTAAAGACAAAGCCCTAGTATTTTTGCTGTAGAATGTTCTCCGACCAATCAGCTTTAATTGAAGTTTCCTGCTAATCTAATCGTTGGATCGAGCCCAAATTTTCAATGAGTGGTCACAATATAAAGGTCTTAAATATGAACGGTGGAGATCTAATTTGGATATCCGGAGCAGTGCGTTTTAAGCTATGAACAGTAGCTACGAATTTGGTGAATATCTATAGCTTATTGATCATACAAGCCTCAATTAGATGTACAATGATTCTTTGAGGCATGGAGCTTACATTTAACATAGTAACGGATTTAAGATATGCCTCTTTTCAAAAACTCTTTTTGACTACAAAGGTGAATTGTACACATCCTCTTGAAACTAAATATGTGAGTTGGTTGTGGTTGGTGTGCGTGAGGGACAAGCCCACATTAAACCTCGTTTGTAGTATATTCTATATGTATTTATGGCTGCTTCCTTCTATAAGTGATGATTAATGATGAGACTAAAAGGTTAGTAAATGATTTTAGAAATTCACTTAATGGATGATTGAAGTTGATAATTGAAAGACTAATTAGCTCATGTAAATACCCTATAACCAATTTTGGAACTTGAATGCTAAATGCGTCGACTACCTGATATAAGTGATGATTTAGCTTCTATGCTATAATTCGGCTTCTGTGCTATGAATTTGATTGTTGTATTTGACCTAGCTACTTGAGAGAAAGGGTAGTCACTATGGATCCTATTGTGGTAATTGCCTAGCCATTCAGGAGGAATAGTGGCCACAGCGGGTTCGCTACCTGGGTGCAGTTTATGCGTAGCTATTCAGGAGGAAGAATAGCCATCGAGAACCTGAGATTCCGATGTGGTGCTTCTGAGCTGTTTAGGGAACCTCAAAGGTCATCCCCTCATTATGATTGATTCTTGGGCCTGTATAGGCATGTGTGATATCTCTGTCTCTTGTGAAAGTGTTATGATGATAATCTGGCAAATTGAAAGGACATAACTGAAAGCTGCAAACTTGATAAAAAGAGGTTCACATTCGTTTTGTTAAGGTATATTGAACCAAGTTGAGTAACTGTTTGTACATTGATTTCACATGATTTCCAAAACTATTTTCTTTAAGTACTAATGTATTTTATTTTCTTATTACTTATTGACCCCGAGGCACTAACTGAGTACGAAGTACTCAGGCATACCATTGTTGTTTTTTATGGTATGTTAGGTAACGAAGAAGAGCAGGTTCGTGACATCCAAAATGTTTAGAAGAGCTTGCTGCTGCTGCTAATTTGGTGAGCCCACACGCTCATTCGTGGGACACTTCCTATTTATTCATTTATATTAGTTTTTTTAGGCTGCGTCCCGATAAGTCAGACTATTATTCCTTATATCTTAGAAGCTCCATGACTCTATACTTGTCCTGTGGGTTGTTTGACGGATTATTGTTAAAGCTTCGACTTTGCTGTTTCGACTAAGTTATACATTTATTAAAGACTTCCGCTGATTTAATTCGTGTATCATGATTTGGTTGTATTTATTTTATAAATTTTTGGAGGTGAATATTCAACCTGGCGGGTTCAAGTGTTATTATTGCATCTTTTAGGTTCTTCCGATGTTGTTCATGACGGCGGATGCCGGTTACGTCTAGGGTGAGTTTTTAGGTGTGACAAGCTTGGTATCAGAGCCTAGGTTTGTACGTGTCCTAGGATGTGTCTGTGTCTAGTGGAGTCTTCTTCATGCAGACTGGCCACCTGTATGGATGAGTGACTACCAGGACATTTTAGGTGTTTCTCAACCTTGTTGATTCTAGATTATGCTGTCGCGCTTGAACTTCCTTTAGGATCATTCTGACATGTTTGTTACTCGTACTTTATGGAGTTGACTTTAACTCGTGTTGCAGATGCTAACTAAGTGAACAATGGTGCCATGGAGTGCACATTGTTGTGATGTGTAATTTGATGGATGGTACAGAGTAGCTGAAATTGTATTGTAGGAGTTCTGTTATCATACATTGAGGTTATATTCTTATTGGGTTAAAAGATTTGTGTCATTTTGATGTTTAGTGGAAGAACTATATTTTAGGCTTGAAACGCGAAAACAACTGCTTGTGGAATAATGATTTAAGAAGATGATGGAGTTGAGTTAGGATTTAATTTGTTATTCTCAGTTTTGTCATGAGGTAAGTTAGGCTTGAATCATGTGTTGTAGAATTGGCCTCCTTGTTGGAGTATATTGTCTAGATTGATATATTGTGCACTTTCTAGGCAAAGCATATACGTGTTGAACCTTTTGGGTATCTAACTCTTAGGAAAGTGAGATGAGGGTAGAAACCCCTGTACTTTGTGTTGAGACTTGAGTGTTCTAGTTGTTTGAATCCCCATGAGAACTATGTTGTTCTTATTTGGGTGTTGGTTGTATTTTGTCTTTCCGAGGTCATTTATACAAAGGAAGCTCGACTTTATGAATTGGCTCGTAGGGAGATGGCTGAAGCCTCAGATATTGTGGTCATAGGTATTGCCACTATTTGTTCTCTTGATGTGCACTCGTTGATCGATCCAGGTTTGAAATCTTTCTTATGTGACTTCGTACTTTACCGTAGATTTTTGTAGGGAACCCGAACAATTGTTGGAACCTTTTTTGTATTATTATCCCTGCTAGCATCCTTGTTATTGCCTCTAGAATATATAGAGACTGTGTTGAGTTAAGGGTCGTGAGACTACTTTTGATGTGTTTGAATTAGAAATAGTAAACATTGATGTGATTATGGGGATAGATTGTCTTCCCGAAAATGGGCCGTGTAACGAAACTAGCGAAATGATTGTTGGAAGAGTCAAAATAGTTAGGCTTGAATTTCTGTGATGGAAAAAAAAAAAAGAAGACAAGTGTCATCTTTGACCACTTTAGGAAATTCAAGAAAAAAAGTGAAAATATTAGAAAGAAAGAATGGAGAGTGGAAGAGTGATACTATTAAAAAAATTCAAGGAAAAAGAGAAGAAATTTGAAGCCAGCCCAAGTAAGCATGCATGGCATCCGCCCCGAGGGGCACTACTTCATATATTAATATATTCTATGTTCTCCATGCATATGATAAACTCATAACATATTCTATGTTTCTATGCGGTTGTTGTTCATGTATACATTTCTTACTATGTTATTATTCTGTCTTACATACTCAAGACATTGTTCTTTCTTGTTTTCAGTGACACTCTAGCATAGAAGATGTTTCGGCGAAGTTGGCGAACTCCGTAGTGTAGCCGAGTCACTTATGGTCCATGATTACCAGGCCTAGAGACTTTGCGGTGGGTTTAGAGTGTCACCCTAAAAAAATAGTTCCAGTTGATGTGTTATTTACTTTTAAAAGGAAAAAAAAATTTACTATGTATTTTACTTTACTTTGTCTTATGATTCCACGAGAAATGTGTACCTTCCGAGGGTTCGCTCGGCTCCGTATATGGGGTCGGGTGCCCATCACACCCTAGTAAAGTCGGGGTGTGACAGATAGATTGTCTTCCCAAGTGTAACGAAACTCTGGATTGTCAGTCAAAATAGTTAGGCTTGAATTTCCTGATGAACCCGTTAGACAAAGGAGTGAATTAAACCTTTGAGGTAGACTTACTTCATATATTAATACTCACAAAATAAACTCGTATTCTAGTTGGTTTGAATAATTACCTTCACTTCATCTAGTTGCTATTAGTGACACTCAGATATTACCTTGCTTACTTCCTATCCCAAGTATGTGTTGAATCCCTAATTCTTGAGAAAATGTTGACTAAAGGTATGAATCCCTTATTTCGTATTTAGGTTTGAATGATATAGTTGCGGGAGTTTCTGTGAGAACCATGTCGTTATTGTTTGTTGGTTAGTTGCAATTTTATCCTTAGGAATATCTTGTCCTATAAAGGAACTCTGAAATTTTGAAAATTTGAGGTTTAGTACAAATCTTAGGCCATAACTTTCATTCGAGGACGAATGGTCCTAAGGAGGGGATAATGTAACATCCCGTAAATCTGAGTTATGTGTCAATATGAAATAATTAGGGTTTAGATGTCATATTAGCTATATGGATCCCTTCGGGATGGGTACAGGTGTTAAGTGATCTTTTTTAGGTCAAACGAGATAAGGAGGTTCATTAAAAATCTTGAAATTCATCAGAGTCTGAGATAGTTTTCAGTTATGTCCAGTTTTCGGGAATTTTCGTTAGGAATTTGGTAAAACCCAAAACATGAAAGTTGTAGGTATTTGAAATACCTTTCCAACCATATATTATGGAGGTCAAACAAAGGTCTGTAAAATAATTTATGACCAATTTACGGCAGATGTGTAAAATGAAAATCCCGATTCTTGTAGGATTAAGTTTTAAAGCCCAAGCCTTTATGGTAACCTATAAATACAACCCAAAAACGTCTAAAGAGAGGGTTTTTGGACCAGAGGCATCGACCAACCCCCTAAGGTGAGTTTTTACTCAAATCCCTAAGCCAATAACATTAACTTAACACTAGATTAACACCGAATCATTATATGAAATCACTAGATTGTGGAATCTTCATTCAAGGTCAAACATGGGATGAAGCTTTGGGATTTCTTCAAAAAGGTAAACCCCTCACTTTGATGGATTATATGGAATTTTCATTATGTTTTAGACATTTAATGGTCAATAGAATCATGAAATAGGATTGATTTAGATGCACTCTATTAAAGACAAAGCACTAGTATTTTTGCTGTAGAATTTTCTCCGACCAGTCAGTTTTAATTGAGGTTTTCCACTAATCTAACCGTTGGTTCGAGCCCAAATTTAAACTGAGTAATCAAAACATATAGATCTTAAATGTGAACGGTGGAGATCTAATTTGGATATCCATAGCAGTGCGTTTCAAGCTGTGAATATCTATAGCTTATTGATCATGATGTAGAATGATTCTTTGAAGTGTGGAGCTTACGTTTAACATATTTTAACGGATTTAAGGTATGTCTCTTTTCAAAAACTCTTTTTGACTACAAAGGTGAATTGTACACATATTCTTGAAACTAAATATGGAGTTGGTTGTGGTTGGTATGCGTGAGGGACGCGCCCACATTAAACCTTGTTTGTAGTATATTCTATATATGTATATATGACTGCCTCCCTCTATAAGAGATGATTAATGATGAGACTAAAAGGTTAGTGAATGATTATAGAAATTCCCTTAATGGATGATTGAAGTTGATACTTGAAAGACTAATTGGCTCATGTAAATACCCTATAACCAATTTTGGAACTTGAATGCTAAATGCTGATGTGACAACCCGATATAAGTGATGATTTAGCTTCTATGCTATAATTCGGCTTCTATGCAATGAATTTGATTGTTGTATTTGGCCTAGCTACTCGGGAGGAAAGGTAGTCACTATGGATCCTAGTGTGGTAAATTGCCTAGCCATTCGGGAGGAAGAGTGGCCACTGCGGGTTATCTACCCGGGTGCGGTTTATGCGTAGCTATTCGGGAGGAAGGATAGCCATCGAGAACCTGAGATTCCGATGTGGTGCTTCTGAGCTATTTAGGGAACCTCAAAGGTCATCCCTTCATTATGATTGATTCTTGGGCCTATATTGGCATGTGTGATATCTTTGTCTCTTGTGAAAGTGTTATGACGATAATCTGGCAAATTGAAAGGACATAAATCGAAAATTTGCAAACTTGATAAAAAGAGGTTCACATTCATTTTGATAAGGTATATTGAACCAAGTTGAGTAACTGTTTGTACATTGATTTCACATGATCTCCAAAACTATTTTCTTTAAGTATTAATGTATCTTATTTTCTTATTACTTATTGTCCTCGAGGCACTCACTGAGTATGAAGTACTCAGGCATACCATTGCTGTTTTTTATGGTATGTTAGGTAACGAAGAAGAGCAGGTTCGTGACATCCAAAACGTTTACAAGAACTTGCTGCCGTTGCTGATTTGGTGAGCCCACACACTCATGCGTGGGACACTTCTATTTATTCATTTATATTAGTTTTTTCGGGCTGCGTCCCGATAAGTTAGACTATTATTCCTTATATCTTAAAAGCTCCATGAGTTTATACTTGTCTTGTGGGTAGTTTGAAGGATTATTGTTAAAGCTTCGGCTTTGTTGCTTCGACTAAGTTATACATTTATTAAAGATTTCCGCTGATTTAATTCATATATCATGATTTGGTTGTATTTATTTTATAAATTGTTGGAGGTGAATATTCAACCTGGCGAGTTCAAGTGTGGTTATTTTATCTTTTAGGCTCTTCCGGTGTTGTTCATGATGTTAGATGCCGGTGACGTCTAGGGTGGGTTTTGGGGTGTGACACAAACCCTCTTGAAAGGACTTCCAGAAATTAGCTATAAATTGTGCCCCTCTATCAGTAATAATGGATAATGGAACACCATGGAGTCTGTCACGACCCAACCCCGTAGGCCGTGACTAGTGCCCGAGCTGGGCACCCAAACACCTTCAATAATCCGAATCACAAACAGATGGCTTATACGTACACAAATATCAGACGCTGTCTCAAACTGTATCAACACAAACATATATATCACAGAAGCCGGCAAGGCTATCATATGGCGCAACGGCCCAAAATATATACAAATGCAAGCGGACAAGGCTACCACGGCGAATGGGATCGCCCAGAACATATAACATACGAACACACCTGTACAGAATAGGCACAACCCACATGTACGTCTACAGACATCTAAACAGAACAACAGAATCATATGACGAGACAGGGCCCCGCCGTACCCCTGAATAAACAAATACATATGCAACGGAAGAACATATATACCAAAATATGGGCTCCCGAACAAAGGGAGCACTCCAAACGTTGCGAGAATAGGTGTCCTGGGCGGCGGATCACCGAACCGTGCATACGTACTGCGGCATGAAAGCGCGGCCGAAGAAAGGGGGTCGATGCGGAATAAGTGCGAGTATGCAAAGCAAAAGATACATTAAACGGGCGAGTCATAATCGAAACAGAAGTACAGAAAATAAGTGCAATATCCAAAATACCAAAATGTTTACTTTCAAAATACAAATCATGCATGGGGCTCAGAAAATATGGTCGCCCGCCCGTCAATGGCGCCATAACACATCATACTCCAGAAAATTTCATATCTCCGAAATTCGACATATCACATATCACATATACACGGTACCCGGCCCTATAGCGGAGGCTCGGCGAACCGGACACATCATAACACCAAATATACAAGGTACCCGGCCCTATAGCGAGGAGGGGCTCGGCGAACCGGACACATCATACTCCCGAGAATATCACATAGTGCGCACGATAACATAACCGGCCCGGACTCGGCGGGGATGCAATAACCATTTGCACGAGCGAGTCGTGAGTAACCATATGCATAAAATCATTATCATAGACTCAAAAAAATAAGTAAACTGACCATACTTGGAAGTCGGGATAATAGTCATACCATGTTCTTTCAAAAGTTATCAGAATTACACAAAGGAAAGTCGCGGGACCCACGGACGGGCATCAACCCAAGCCGGGCCCGCCTATGGAAAACATAGTCATTATATGCCATAAAATCTCCTACGAACATATCGAGGCGATCCGGTTCTGTCTACGAAAGTTACGGCCCTTTTTCCGACGTAGAACTTTTTAAGAACAAAACTTTTTATGCAACATTTGAAAACCAATTATTCCAAAGACATAATGTCACGCCCCAATTTCCGAGGGACGTGATAGGCACCCGACCCCATACCCGGAGCCGAGCGAACCCACAGAATCCTATCACACGCATAATTTTTTTTTCAAAACTCAATACTGAAAAATTATAAAATACATAATGAGGCTTACAAACTTAACGAAATCTGTAATTACAAAATTCATTACATAACACACGTCGACATGTCGGTGATGAGCCGACGTGACGACACATCATACCCACAACACCGGTTCGCAAGTCTCTAATGCCATCCGGAAGACACAACGTACATACTCGGACTCGACAGTGCTCCGCATGAAGGTGGAGCTCACCAATCATCTTTGGAATGTCTTCAACTCATGCCGGGTACCGCGCGGGAAAACGCGACCCGAAGAACAGGGGTCGACGGAAAATGTACGAGTATGTAAAGCCGTAAAACTATAAACATAATATAACCAAAATTAGAGTACGAAATAGGGCCCGATGTAACCATAATCGGACTCGACAATACGGACGCGCGGACAAGACCTCGTTGTATCCGGCGTGCGAACATAATGGACATAATCGTAAACGAAATCGGAGGTACGGGCGGCATACCCCGACGTACGAACGAGCCGTCATCGGAGCGTACGTCCGAGTATATCGGACGGATTGTAAACGGAGCGTACGTACGAGAGGTATATGACGGAACCCGAGAATCGAGAATCGGGATACGAGTGAGCGTAATGTCGGACACGGGCCACATGTACCATACAATTATACGAACGTACGAGAATGTCCAAGGCAACTCATACGTGCGATACGGATCGTACGAGAACATACGGAATGCCGAGAGACAGGTCGTACGTACGTACTGAATACGTACGTACCGAATATTGTGACAAATCGATTCATATGCGAGTAATGTAACATACGAGTACCGAAACGGTCATATCCATATGCGGATAACGGATCCCGCCTCTTTTGAGGGACGCGTAATGAATCGTAATCATATATCAGAAATGCACAAAATCAGAACGCCGTAGCGTACGTATATCGAACCCGCCCTCCGGAGTGGCGCGCGTATCGTAACCCGCCCTCAGGCACGGGACGCGGCGAATGACAACCGTATGCCATCCTGGCCACCACCCCATACATCAAATCATAATATCATAAATCGAGCCCGCCCCGCCTACGAGGGACGCGAACAATGCAGAGGCGCACGATAACAACCCGGCCCGGACGCAGTGAGCAGACATAACGCAGGTGCGGAGTAACGCGCACGATAACATATCGAACCCGGCCCGGACGCGGTGAAAGATACATTGAGCCTTGCACGAGCAGTGGTGCGAGAAACATATGCATATAAATCAAGACTCGACAAACGAATATTCTTGCCGATATCTGGGGCTCAGAAGCAGATTTCAGATCAATCCTTACCGGACGTTGCAATTATCGTGTCAGAACGCCAGGACGTATCAGATCAGGTGGTCAAAGCATATCATGTCGTAACGTACATTCCGACGCAAATCCGAGATCATTCACGAAGTCGGGAACATTTAACTTACGGCTTTCGGAGGACGGATGTGATAAACATACCCAGTTACCATACAGACGTATATCAGGGAGGTATTGGGAGTTGTGGGCCCACTTCGCACAAAATCGAGATAACATACAGAAGTTATGAGCATTCGTACTTACAGAACTCTTTTTGGTATAAGACCTTTTTATACTTACTCATCTATTAAACATACTAAAGCTTAAGTACATAACATGCTTATATAACATAAATCAGAATCATAAACAGACTCAGAAGTCAAGAGCGGAGTTACCTCAAATGCATATCATATCATAACCTATTGGCTCTAAGACATGCCATAAAAGAAAAGATAAGCCTTACATACTGTAGCCGCCTTGCTAGCCATACTTGTTCATCCCAACTTGCTCATCTACATTCAAAGGATCCATATGATCATTAGATTCATCGACTTGTGTTTGCCTTAATTCTTCATACAAGTTCACTTATAGGCTACCGAAATTTCGGCGGATTTCTCTGTAAATGCACCGTCCCGAGAATATGGCTCGGCCCAAGTCAACATACGTAAATCCGGAATTCAACCCGCCAATCCAACAACAATACTAACAATCATAATAACAATATCGATAGATAATTTCAAGATGTCCAAACCAACATCCAATCTTACCCGAAACCTTCCAACTTCGCTAGAAACATTCATAACACATTTTCTACTTTCAAATTCATAAACTATGTCGACAATTCCATACGTCTTCAACAATATTTTCACAATTTCAAGGAGCTATATTAACCTCACATTAATTCTCCAAAACAGCCCACACGGTTTTTAACTTCAACTTGGATCATTAACCTTCATTTTCACATCAAAATTTCATAATGACAACACCCAAAACACTAGGAAACATTGGCTCAATATGGCTGCCCCAAAACAGTCCATACACGGCCAACATCCAACCACAACACAACGATCAAAATATTAAACAAAATCCATCCATTTGTTCTATACAACACTTAATAAATTTAGTTCATCATTTCCACACCAAGGCAGCCCCTATTCGGCCACCCCCCTTCACCACACTCCATTCATGATTTTTCATATATTTCCATATACTATAACATGCACAATTCCATGAACCTCATTTGTTTCAACACATTACAACAACAACCAAAACACAACACAATCACACACACATGTACGGCTACCTCTACTACTTCACACATAACACCATATTTTCACAAACTTCTTTCATTTCTACATTTCACAACATATACAAATCATGCACAACACATGAAAAATGAGATTGGACCTTACCTTTCCTCCTTCACCTCCACGGCTAGCTTGCTCCTTTGTACAAACCAAGATTTTTCTTGCTCCAACAACTACTCCACGACGACGAGGGCCTCCTAATTGGTAAGAAAACATGAAGCAAACAATTTTGTGATCCCTTTAGGGGAGGGGCTGGTTCGGCCAGCCCTCCCTTTTCCGTTTTGCTCTTCCTTTTTTTTTTCTAACTTTCTTTCTCTCTTTCCCTTCTCTTAATTAAAAGGATGACCACCTTATATATATATATACTTATATATAGCATGTGAGGGGCACATGCCCTCACTCTAGAATTTTCCTTTCTTTTTCCCCTTCTTTTTTTTTTTTCTAGAATTTTCTTCAAAGGATGACTTAACATCCTTGTCATGCAAGCTTTGTCCACATGCCTAATTGCCCCCCCCCCCCCCTTTTTTTCGCCAATCATGGCCTTTCCATGAAATTTCAAGACTTTCGTGAAATTACTATTTTGTCCCTCGTCTTTCCACAAAATTACCATAATGCCATTTCACAAATTTCCCTTTTTGCCCTCGGTCTTCCTCAATATTTCCACACTAATAATACTTTCCAACGACTCATTCGCGCATTACAACGGAACCGAAAAATGACCTTGCGTTAAACTTCCCGCCATTGTCTCGAAATATCCGAAAGTGCAAAATGTGAGGTGTAACATCCTTCCCCCCTTTTAGAACATTCGTCCTCGAATGTTCAACTAGTCTTACGGGCTTCCATAATCACCTTGGGGGGGGGGGTCCCTATCGCAGTTCAAGCGTCCTTATCAAACATATTACATCATCGGTTATTTCTAACTTACCTTTACACTCCTCTCACTTTCTTCCCCGCTTTTTGGGGCGTATTTATACCTTCGTACTCATTCATACCCTTATATTTTCCATTCTCTCTCGAGTTCTAGCTTCCCAATTTCATACGAGATATTATTCAACACACTTTATTCTTGTTTCCCAAAATCTTACCCTACTTTTGTTGTCACTTGGATTTCCGGGAATCACACACATCACCGATACATATATACATCATGTCATATAAATCACGTATGCATTCATACACATCCACATAATTATCATTGCCAACCCACAAAATACTTCCCAATCACATTCAAACCTATCCCGCCCCCGCATTCCGGAAGCGTAATGTACTTTCCGTCCCTTTTTCGGCCTACTTATGGCATTACTATAAAGACAAGACCTATTGTGGTTTCCAATCATTAAATCAAGTACATATTTAATTTCCTTTAGGCCACCACCGATTTTCGTTTGTCTCTTATACTCAAATTC
Organism: Lycium ferocissimum; assembly: GCF_029784015.1. NCBI lineage: Eukaryota > Viridiplantae > Streptophyta > Magnoliopsida > Solanales > Solanaceae > Lycium > Lycium ferocissimum. The sequence goes on from NC_081346.1 coordinate 41,164,172, forward strand.
ATGAAATTTCTTCATACTTCCCCGGGGTCACCCATCATGAGATTGCTCGCTAAAATCAAGATAACGAGCACGCTTAACTTTGAAACTTTAGTAAATTCGGGGTGCCTTAGGGTTATATATAATCGCGTAAATTTTCTCGTACGACCTTTATTGCATGACTCGGGGCGGTAAAGTCCTACATACTCCGAACACGTTCGTAACACGTCTTTTTCTTTGCAAAATTACTATTTTACCCTTTTCCGTCCTTACTATTCCAAACTCATCCAATAACCAACAACAATTCCCCAATAACATCTCACATATCATACCACCTCATATCGTACCATGTTACGTCGTATAATATCACACACATGCCAAATCATAGCCGTACGGGAGAATTCCGTTTTCGATAACGGAACAAATATGTCAAAACTCACCTTCGTATCTTCCCGTATCCTCATTCGTCTCTTTCCGCCGTATGTAAGGCTTACATGTGGGATACGGTTCCCGACCTATGGTTGGAAAGATAATTCAATTATCTACTCTTGGTGGTCGCACGATCTTATGACGAAAAGAAGGTCAACAATCCCTAAATGCCCGTAGCCTCCATATGTCCTTTATAAATGTGGCCCCGCTTCACACTATAAACGGGACCCTACGGACACGACTTACGGATAAAATCGACCGGCCCTTAGACCGACCTCGCTCGCCGATACCACTCACGCCCCAATTTCCGAGGGACGTGATGGGCACCCGACCCCATACCCTTTCAGCCGAGCGAACCCACAGACTCCTATCACACGCATAATTTTTTTTTTCAAAACTCAATACTGAAAAATTATAAAATACATAGTGAGGCTTACAAACTTAACGAAATCTGTAATTACACAAAATTCATTACATAACACACATCGACATGTCGGCTGATGGAGCCGGCCGATGACACATCATACCCACAACATCCACATAATTATCATTGTAACCGCAAAGTCTCTAATGCCATCCGGAAGACACAACGTACATACTCGGACTCGGCGGTGCTCCGGAAAGGAATCGGAGCTCACCAATCATCTTTGGAATATCTTCAACTCATACGCGGGTACTCATGAGATTATCTGCGGCATGAAACGCGACCCCAGAAGAAATTTTCGGGTCGATGCGGAAAATGTGCGAGTATGTAAAACGAGAAAAACTATAAACATAACATAACCAAAATTAGAGTACGAAATAGGGCGCGGAACCCGTCGTAATCGGACTCGGCGGTACGATAGCCGTACAGCTTCCGGTTTCTCGACAAGACCTCGAGCGTATCCGTAAGTACGGAAGCATACATGCGGACATAATCGTAAACGGGGCTCTATCGGAGGTACGAAGGCATGCGGACGTGCCCCGAGTCGAGCCGTCATCGGAGCGGACGTACGACGTATACGGACGGATTGTCACGCCCCAACCGAGGGACGAGACGTACGCCCGGGAGAGGTATCGCACACATAGACGGAAAACCAATACCGAAAAATCAAAATCGGGATACGAGACAAAGGCGTAATGTCGAAAACTCATGTGCGGGTACATTATGCGACATGTACCGATGCAAATTATGCGACAACATACGGAATGTCCAAGACACAACGATCATGCGTGCGTTCCGGATCGTACGGACCGGAACATCACGGTGCCGGATGAAACGGATCGAAGAACAAAGTGCCGCACGGAAAATCCCATATGTAAAGCCGTAAAACTATAAACATAACATAACCAAAATGTGACAAATCGGTTCCATAATCGCGAGACGGAACATAAGACCTTAGTTGTATCCGTTTGTATAATGGATCAAATCCATAATGCAGAAGATAACGGATCCGGACCGCACCGGGGACGCGGTAATATCGACGGATTCTGGTGAATCATATATCGTAAGTATATATAAATCGAACGCGCGTCGAGCGAGCGTTATGTCGACGCATCATACAGAGCGCGGTAACGAGACCATCTACACCGATACGGGACGCGGTACGTACCGAAATCAAATGCCATCCATATACACCACCCCATACATCAAATCATAATATCATAAAACGAACCCGGCCCGCCTATGAGGACGCGGTGACAGTAGGGCGCATATATAACGAGTAACCGGCCGGGACGCGGTGAGCGGACATAACGGACGGTGCGGCGTAACGCGCACGATAACATATCGAGAACCGGCCGGGACGCGGTGAAAGATACATTGAGCCTTGCACGAGCAGAGTAGTGCAGAAACATATGCATATAAATCAAGACTCGACAAACGAATATTCTTGCCGATATCTGGGGCTCAGAAGCAGATTTCAGATCAATCCTTACCGGACGTTGCAATTATCGTGTCAGAACGCCAGGACGTATCAGATCAGGTGGTCAAAAGCATATCATGTCGGAACGAACATTCCGACGCAAATCCGAGATCATTCACGAAGTCGGGAACATTTAACTTACGAGCTTTCGGAGGACGGATGTGATAAACATACCCGATTACCATACGGACGTATATCGGGGAGGTATTGGGAGTTGTGGGCCACTTCGCACAAAATCGAGATAACATACGAAGTTATGAGCATTCGTACTTACGAACTCTTTTGGTACAAGACCTTTTTATACTTACTCATCTATTAAACATACTAAAGCTTAAGTACATAACATGCTTATATAACATAAATCGAATCATAAACGGACTCGAAGTCAAGAGCGGAGTTACCTCAAATGCATATCATATCATAACCTATTGGCTCTAAGACATGCCATAAAAGAAAAGATAAGCCTTACATACCTGCGCCGCCTTGCTAGCCATACTTGTTCATCCCAACTTGCTCATCTACATTCAAAGGATCCATATGATCATTAGATTCATCGACTTGTGTTTGCCTTAATTCTTCATACAAGTTCACTTATAGGCTACCGAAATTTCGGCAGCATTTCCTCTGTAAATGCACCGTCCCGAGAATATGGCTCGGCCCAAGTCAACATACAGAAATCCGGGAATTCAACCCGGCCAATCCAACAACAATACTAACAATCATAATAACAATATCGATAGATAATTTCAAGATGTCCAAACCAACATCCAATCTTACCCGAAACCTTCCAACTTCGCTAGAAACATTCATAACACATTTTCTACTTTCAAATTCATAAACTATGTCGACAATTCCATACGTCTTCAACAATATTTTCACAATTTCAAGGAGCTATATTAACCTCACATTAATTCTCCAAAACAGCCCACACGGTTTTTAACTTCAACTTGGATCATTAACCTTCATTTTCACATCAAAATTTCATAATGACAACACCCAAAACACTAGGAAACATTGGCTCAATATGGCTGCCCCAAAACAGTCCATACACGGCCAACATCCAACCACAACACAACGATCAAAATATTAAACAAAATCCATCCATTTGTTCTATACAACACTTAATAAATTTAGTTCATCATTTCCACCCCAAGGCAGCCCCTATTCGGCCACCCCCCTTCACCACACTCCATTCATGATTTTTCATATATTTCCATATACTATAACATGCACAATTCCATGAACCTCATTTGTTTCAACACATTACAACAACAACCAAAACACAACACAATCACACACACATGTACGGCTACCTCTACTACTTCACACATAACACCATATTTTCACAAACTTCTTTCATTTCTACATTTCACAACATATACAAATCATGCACAACACATGAAAAATGAGATTGGACCTTACCTTTCCTCCCCTTCACCTCCACGGCTAGCTTGCTCCTTTGTACAAACCAAGATTTTTCTTGCTCCAACAACTACTCCACGACGACGAGGCCTCCTAATTGGTAAGAAAACATGAAGCAAACAATTTTGTGATCCCTTTGGGGAGAAGGCTGGTGTCGGCCAGCCCTCCCTTTTTCCGTTTTGCTCTTCCTTTTTTTTTCTAACTTTCTTTCTCTCTTTCCCTTCTCTTAATTAAAAGGATGACCACCTTATATATATATATACTTATATATAGCATGTGAGGGGCACATGCCCTCACTCTAGAATTTTCCTTTCTTTTTCCCCTTTTTTTTTTTTTCTAGAATTTTCTTCAAAGGATGACTTAACATCCTTGTCATGCAAGCTTTGTCCACATGCCTAATTGCCCCCCCCCCCTTTTTTTCGGCCAATCATGGCCTTTCCATGAAATTTCAAGACTTTCGTGAAATTACTATTTTGTCCCTCGTCTTTCCACAAAATTACCATAATGCCATTTCACAAATTTCCCTTTTTGCCCTCAGTCTTCCTCAATATTTCCACACTAATAATACTTTCCAACGACCTGCGCATTACAACGGAACCGAAAAATGACCTTGCGTTAAACTTCCCGCCATTGTCTCGAAATATCCGAAAGTGCAAAATGTGAGGTGTAACACATAAGGGCCATTATTCCCTCACATTACGAATGTCAAAGATAAAATGCAAATAAGAATCGTAGGCATACTCGGATCGCAAGAATAGAGTTTCCTCGAGGCTCGTGTCATAGCCTATTTACAACTAAGGCATGCCAAAAGAAGGAAGGGTTAAGCTTCACATACCTCGTTCGCTCTCAAAGCTAATCCAAACCAAACCTATGTCTCGGACTCCCCAAGATCTACATAACATCAATAAATACCAATGTTAACTATAGGCATTTAGGAGTTCATTTCCAACTAGTACGTAATTCTACGGAAATTTGGGCAACATTTCCCCTGTAAATGCAACAACCCCGAGAATTCAACCAGGCCAAATTTATCAACAACAATACCAACAACTATTCCAACAACATCAACAATCAATTCGAAACGCATTCGAACATTAATAATTCTTTTCCACATATTCCGACAACATTCCAATTATGCTCACTTTAACTACTTACGTTCAAACCAACATCAACGCTCACACATTCAATTACTAATCCGAAACTATTCAAACAATATTCAAGAACACTTTAAACAATTCACACAATATTTCAAACAACTCAACAATGCACCAACTCACCCGAAAACTGCCCCAAACCCGAGAGCCACAACCATAACACATTCCTCACTTCCGAATCATGATTTGCACCAACAATCCACACTCTAACAATGTCATTCTCATAAATATAGAAATTACATTAAATGCACACAATCCTCCAAATCAGCCCATAACAATTACGCATCAACTTCAATCATTAACTCTTATCGTCGACATAGAATTCCTAACGACAACAATCAAAATACAAAATAGAATTGATCCCTTCTTTGTCATATAACATGACCTATATTCGGCCATCACTACACACACACACACATATTGATAATTCTCATCCATTTCTTCACATTACAACAACCAAACATGATAACTAGAATTAATTCATCATTTCAACACAACATCACACACCTACACGGCCATACACCATGTACACGGCTCAACTTCAACATGCCATATTTCATGAATTTCATCCATTTTGACATACTACGACACACATAAACCATCCATAACACATAAAAACAAGATTAAACCTTACCTTTCTTCTTAACTTCCAACTTAGTTAAGGTTGGCAACGGATGAAAACGAGCGGTTTGTTGACCCAAACAACAAATCCACGTTAACTAGGACCCTTCAATTAGTGGGTTTGCTAGAAAGAAATAATTTTTTGATGGCTAATCTTGGTCTTCAATTTTTGGGGGTTATGGCCGAATAGCCTTTGGTGTTCATCCAAGTTCTTGATTTTTTCTCTAAGTGTAGAAAATGAGAAGATGACTTATTAGTCATCTTTTGTGCCCACATATAAGTGATACAAGTGTCCTATGGCCCACACACGTGGGTTGACCAATTAAATTTGGCCACAAAATATGTGGGGACCATTTCCAAGCCACACGGCCAACATGGCCAATTTTTCATGAATTGCCAACTTTTAATATTTAACTTTTAGCCCCAAATTTTTCTAAATGTTCCATGCCAATAAATTCATAAGCAACTTGTGTCTTAAAACAAAATCGAAGGTCAAAAGTCTCAACTTCGTATCCCGGAATGGTCTTGTCCCTAACTTATCATGGTTAACCCGGATTGTCCCAATGTACAAAATACGGGATATAACATCCTCCTCCCCTTTAGAACATTCGTCCTCGAATGTTAGACTAGTCCCACGGGGTCTCATAAACATTTCGGGGGAGTTTCTCTTATAACTACCACAATAAGTTATTTATCAATCAACATGACCAGTTAAGGAATTTAAATTACCTGCAGGTCTCGAAAATAAGTGAGGATACTTCTTCTTCATCTCCTCCTCAGCTTCCCAGGTCATTTCTTCCCTGTTATTGTTTCGCCATAGCACATTAACGGAAGCCACATCTTTATTACGCAACCTTCTCACCTGACGATCCAATATGGATATAGGCTGCACTTCGTAGGATAGCTCCTCTGTGACCTGAATATCATTTGTGGGAAATATTCTGGAAGGGTCACCAATGCATTTGCGAAGCATAGACACGTGAAACACTGGATGCACTGCTCCCAAATCAGCTGGTAGATCTAATTCATAGGCAACCTTGCCTATTTTTCGGATAATCTGATAAGGCCCAATATATCTCGGACTGAGCTTTCCCTTTTTGCCGAATCTCATAACACCCTTCATAGGTGACACTTTCAGGAATACCCAATCACCAATGCAAACTCTAAATGTCGACGGCGTTTATCCGCATATGATTTCGTCGACTCGAGCCGCTAATAACCTCTCCCGAATAAGCTTCACCTTTGTCAACGCTCGGATCATATCTCGGGCCAATTAATTTAGTCTCGCCAACATCGAACCGGCCCAATCGGTGACACACGCATTTCTCGCCGTACGAGCCTCATGGGTGCCATCTCGGGTACCGGAGTGGTAGCTATTATTATAAGCAAATTCAACAAGCGGCAAATGGTCATCCCAACTACCTCTGAAATCAATAACACGGCCCGCAACATATCTTCCGGATTCGAATAGTACGGCTCGCCCGTCCGTCGATCGAGGATGGAATGCCGTGCTAAGACTCACCCGTGTCCCCAAAACTTCCTGAAATGATCTCTAGAAATTAGCTGTGAACTAGGCACCTCTGTCGGATATAATAGATATGGGAACTCCGTGAAGTCTCACTATCTCCTTAATATACAATCTGGCGTAATCCTCAGCTGAATAAGTAGTCCTGACTGGAAGGAAATGGGCTGATTTTGTCAGCCTATAACCGATAACCCATATGGAATCATACTTCCGTGGAGTGCGAGGTAAGCCTGTAATAAAGTCCATATTAATGATTTCCCACTTCCAAGTCGGGATCTCCATCTCCTGTAATAACCCACCGGGCTTCTGATGCTCGATCTTAACCTGCTGGTAATTTGGGCATTGAGAAACGAACTCTGCTATGTCCTTTTCATACCATCCCACCAAAGACAGTATCCGAGGTCATGATACATCTTCGTCCACCCTGGATGAACAGAATAACGGGCATAATGTGCCTCGCCCATAACCTGTCGCCGCGGCCCGCAACGTCAGGTACACATAATCTGCCCCTATGTAATAATACTCCATCGGATGTAATCTCGAACGGGTCTTCTCCTTTTCAAGGCCGTGTCTCTGTACCGTGCCGGAATAGGGTCATCGTATTGGTGTCGCTTTATTTCTTCCAGGATAAAGGATTCAGCAACTCCTCGAACAGAAACCCCAGTATCTCCAGAATCAGCCAAGCGGACTCCAAGACTAGATCGCTGATGAATCTCACGAACTATTTCTTTCTTTTCTGATGGCACGTCTGTCAAGCTACCCATAGACTTACGGCTAAGTGCATCTGCTACGACATTAGCTTTCCCAGGATGATATACAATATCGACATCGTAGTCTTTCAGCAATTCTAACCACCTCCTCTGCCGCAAATTCAGCTCCTTCTGCTTAAAGATATACTGGAGGCTCTTGTGATCTGTATAAATATCAACATGAATGCCATATAGATAATGTCTCCATATCTTCAGAGCATGAATTACCGCGGCTAGCTCCAGATCGTGGGTGGGATAATTTCTCTCGTGCTTTCTGAGCTGCCGGGAGGCATAAGCTATGACTCGCCATCCCGCATCAATACACACCCCAATCCAACACCGTAAGCATCACAATAAATAACATACTCATCCGATCCCTCGAAGAGTCGAATCGGAGCCGTAGTCAACTTCTCTTTCAAAGAACTGGAAGCTTCGTTCACAAGCATCAGTCCACTGGAACTTGGCTCCCTTCTGAGTCAGCCTCGTTAAAGGCGCTGAGATCCAAGCAAACTTCTCCACAAATCTCCGATAATAACCAGCTAACCCCAGAAAACTACGTACCTCCGTAGGTGTCGTAGGTCTAGGCCAATTCTTTACGGCCTCAATCTTCTGGGTATCCACCCGGATGCCATCAGCTCCAATAATATGCCCCAGAAATGCCACTGAAGTCAGCCAGAACTCACATTTAGAAAATTTGGCATACAATTTCTGGTGCCGGAGTACGCCAAGTACCGTCCTTAAATGATCTGCGTGCTCTTCTTCTGACCGAGAATAGACCAGAATATCTTCGATAAATACAATCACGAACATATCTAAGAACGGTCTGAATACCCGATTCATCAGGTCCATAAATACGGGCCGGAGCATTGGTCAGCCCAAAGACATCACTCAATTCATAATGCCCATATCGGGTCCTAAATGCCGTCTTAGGAATATCTCGACTCTCGTACCCGCACTGTGGTAGCCCGACCGCAGTTCTATCTTCGAGAAACACTTAGCACCCCGCAACTAGTCAAACAAATCATCAATCCCGGGGAGGGGGTATTTATTCTTTATGGTTACCTTATTCACCGGTAATCAATACACATCCGCGCGACCCATCTTTCTTTCTTACGAACAATACCGGCGCTCCCCAAGGTGATGTGACGGGCCTAATAAAGCCCTTCTCTAATAAATCCCTCGGTACCTCTCCTTCAATTCCTTCAATTCTCAGTGTCATTCGTACGGAGGGATAGATATAGGCTGAGTGTCTGGCAGCACATCTATAGTAAACTCTATCTCCCGAATAAACTCCTGAGGATCCTCCGCGGGCTTTGACCCGAAAAACTCTGGGGGACCACAAGTCGAAAATCACGGCCCTCTCGATTTGTCATACCCGTCCGCGCGATCACCTCCCGATCCCTCGCTCGTGAACACCGCCCACCATCAATCTGGGTCAATAGCGAACCGCATCCCGCACGCCCTACCGGAGGCTCGGGTGCCGGGAACCTCGGGAGCCGGGAGGAGCCGCCCCCTCGACCCGTAGCCGTCGCTCCAAGCCCCTCCGATGCCGGCGGTGTGCCGAACCGTCGTCGGGGCACAATCTCGGGTACAAAGCTCGGCCACGACGGCCCCGGTAACTCTCCCGGCTCGCTAGTCTCCCCCACCGCTTGTAGACTTTCCCTTCGGCACGGTCGCCCTTTCTCGGAGGCATCACCGAAAACATAACAATTCGTTAGGGAGGAGTCATCGATAACACGAGCCGATCGCACGATCTAGGATCAGAAGGAAAGATAACACCCTAAATGTCCTGTAGCGTCCTGTTTATAGATGTGGTGCACAACACACCGATAAACAAGACCCTACTAGACACGGTCTATAGACATTCCGAGGACTAACCGCTCTGATACCACTTTTGTCACGACCCAACCCCGTAGGCCGTGACTAGTGCCCGAGCTGGGCACCCAAACACCTTCAATAATCCAAATCACAAACAGATGGCTTATACGTACACAAATATCAGACGCTGTCTCAAACTGTATCAACACAAACATATATATATCACGAAGTGGCAAGGCTATCATATGGCGCAACGGCCCAAAATATATACAAATGCAAGCCGACAAGGCTGTCACGGCGAAAGGGATCGCCCAGAACATATAACATACGAACACACCTATACAGAATAGGCACAACCCACATGTACGTCTACAGACCTCTAAATAGAACAACAGAATCATATGACGGGACAGGGCCCCGCCGTACCCCTGAATAAACAAATACATATGCAACGGAAGAACATATATACCAAAATATGGGCTCCAGAACAAAGGGAGCACTCCAAACAGCGAGAATAGGTGTCCTAGACGGCGGATCACCGAACCGTGCGTCGTACCTACGGGCTCGAAATGCGCCCCCGAAGAATGGGGGTCGAAGATGGGAATATGTACGAGTATGCAAAGCGTAAGATACAAAGAAATGTAACCGAGTCATAATCGAAACAAGTACGTAAAATAAGTGCAATATCCAAAATACCAAAATGTTTACTTTCAAAATACAAATCATGCATGGGGCTCAGAAAATATGGTCGCCCGCCCGTCAATGGCGCCATAACACATCATACTCCAGAAAATTTCATATTTCCGAAACCCGACATATCACATATCACATATACACGGTACCCGGCCCTATAGCGGAGGCTCGGCGAATCGGACACATCATAACACCAAATATACACGGTACCCAGCCTTATAGCAGAGGGGCTCGGCGAACCGGACACATCATACTCCGTAAATATCACATAGTGCGCACGATAACATTACCGGCCCGGGACTCGGCGAGGGATGCAATAACCATTTGCACGAGAAGAGTCGTGAGTAACCATATGCATAAAATCATTATCATAGACTCAAAAAAATAAGTAAACTGACCATACTTGGAAGTCAGGATAATAGTCATACCATGTTCTTTCAAAAGTCATCAGAATTACACAAAGGAAAGTCGCGGGACCCACGGACGGGCATCAACCCAAGCCGGGCCCGCCTATGGAAAACATAGTCATTATATGCCATAAAATCTCCTAGGAACATATCGAGGCGATCCGGTTCTGTCTACGAAAGTTACGACCCTTTTTCCGACGTAGAACTTTTTAAGAACAAAACTTTTTATGCAACATTTGAAAACCAATTATTCCAAAGACATAAGGGCCATTATTCCCTCACATTATGAATGTCAAAGATAAAATGCAAATAAGAATCCTAGGCATACTCGGATCGCAAGAATAGAGTTTCCTCGAGGCTCGTGTCATAGCCTATTTACAACTAAGGCATGCCAAAAGAAGGAAGGGTTAAGCTTTACATACCTCGTTCGCTCTCAAAGCTAATCCAAACCAAACCTATGTCTCGGACTCCCCAAGATCTACATAACATCAATAAATACCAATGTTAACTATAGGCATTTAGGAGTTCATTTCCAACTAGTACGTAATTCTACAGAAATTTGGGCAGCATTTCCCCTGTAAATGCAACAACCCCAAGAATTCAACCCGGCCAAATTCATCAACAACAATACCAACAACTATTCCAACAATATCAACAATCAATTCGAAACGCATTCGAACATTAATAATTCTTTTCCACATATTCCGACAACATTCCAATTATGCTTACTTTAACTACTTACGTTCAAACCAACATCAACGCTCACACATTCAATTACTAATCCGAAACTATTCAAACAAGATTCAAGAACACTTTAAACAATTCACACAATATTTCAAACAACTCAACAATGCACCAACTCACCCGAAAACCGCCCAAACCCGAGAGCCACAACCATAACACATTCCTCACTTCCGAATCATGATTTGCACCAACAATCCACACTCTAACAATGTCATTCTCATAAATATAGAAATTACATTAAATGCACACAATCCTCCAAATCAGCCCATAACAATTACGCATCAACTTGAATCATTAACTCTTATCGTCGACATAGAATTCATAACGACAACAATCAAAATACAAAATAGAATTGATCCCTTCTTTGTCATATAACATGACTTATATTCGTCCATCACTACACACACACACATATTGATAATTCTCATCCATTTCTTCACACTACAACAACCAAACATGATAACTAGAATTAATTCATCATTTCAACACAACATCACACACCTACACGGCCATACACCATGTACACGGCTCAACTTCAACATGCCATATTTCATGAATTTCATCCATTTTGACATAATACGACACACATAAACCATCCATAACACATAAAAACAAGATTAAACATTACCTTTCTTCTTAACTTCCAACTTAGCTATGGTTGGCAACGGATGAAAACGAGCGGTTTGTTGACCCAAACAACAACTCCACGTTAACAAGGACCCTTCAATTAGTGGGTTTGCTAGAAAGAAATAATTTTTTGATGGCTAATCTTGGTCTTCAATTTTTGGGGGTTATGGCCGAATGGCCTTTGGTGTTCATCCAAGTTCTTGATTTTTTTCTCTAAGTGTAGAAAATGAGAAGATGACTTATTAGTCATCTTTTGTGCCCACATATAAGTGATACAAGTGTCCTATGGCCCACACATGGGTTGGACCAATTAAATTTGTCCACAAAATATGTGGGGACCATTTCCAAGCCACACGGCCAACATGGTCAATTTTTCATGAATTGCCAACTTTCAATATTTCACTTTTAGCCCCAAATTTTCCTAAATGTTCCATGCCAATAAATTCATAAGCAACTTGTGTCTTAAAACAAAATCGAAGGTCAAAAGTCTCGACTACGTATCCCGGAATGGTCTTGCCCCTAACTTATCATGGTTAACCCGGATTGTCCCAATGTACAAAATACGGGATATAACAGAGTCGTACTATCTCTTCGATATAAAGCTTTGCATAATCTTCGGTTTGAGTATGTAGTTCGACGAAAGTGTGAAATGAGCTGATTTTGTGAATTTATCTACAATCACCCATATAGAATCATACTTACGCTGTGAACATGGCAAACCTGTAATGAAATCCAGATTAATTACTTCCCATTTTCAAGTCGGAATCTCTATAGCTTGCAGTAATCCCGCAGGTTTCTGATTCTAGGTTTTCACATGCTGGCAATTAGGACATTGAGCCACGAACTTCGTTATATCTTTCTTTATTCCATCCCACCAATAAATTGACTTGAGATCATGATACATTTTTGTTGCTCCCGAATGAATAGAATAACGGGAATTATGAGGTTCTCCCAGAATATGTTGACGTAACCCCGCGACATCAGGAACACATAACCTGCCTTGATACTTGAGAACTCAATCTGCAAAAATCTTAAATGGTGACTTTTCCTTCTGAGGAAATGTTTCTCTATAATGAACTAGCATGGGGTCCTCATATTGGCGCTTTTTCACCTCAACTGCTAACGACGAAATAGCTAAGTTCTGAATGGTAACTCCCGTATTGCCTGAGTCCATCAAGCGAACTCCTAGGCTGGCTAACTGTTGAAGCTCACGAGCTATATCCCTCTTATCCGGCTGAATATCACACAAACTGCCCATGGATTTGCGGCTAAGAGCATTAGCTACTACATTTGTCTTTCCAGGATGATATAAAATACTCACGTCATAATCTTTCAATAGCTCCAACCACCGCCTTTGCAGCAAATTCAATTCCTTTTATTTGTAAATATATTGGAGACTCTTGTGGTCTGTATAGATATCCACATGAATGCCATATAAATAATGTCTCCACATCTTTAGTGCATGAATAACCGTAGCTAACTCTAGGTCCTGAGTCCGGTAGTTTCTTTCGTGTTTCCGCAACTACCTTGAAGCATAAGCAATAACTTTGCCATGCTGCATCAACACACAACCTAGCCCAACACCTGAGGTATCACAATAGATAACATAGCCCTCCAATCCTTCGGGAAGTGTCTGAACTGGGGCCGAAGTCAATCTATCCTTTAGTTCCTAAAAACTGCGCTCACACGCGTCCGTCCACTGAAATTTAGTTAATTTCTGAGTCAGCTTCATCAGTGGTGCCTAAATAGAAGAAAATCCTCCTACAAATCTCCTATAATAACCGGCCAACCCTAGAAAGCTACGAACTTCAGTAGGTGTTGTAGGCCTTGGCCAAGTCTTTACAGCTTTAATCTTCTGGTTATCCACCCGAATGCCATCAGCTGAAATAATATGCCCCAGAAAAGTTACAAAATTTAACCAGAACTCACATTCTGAAAATTTAGCATACAACTCCCGGGTCCGAAGAATTTGAAGGACAGTACGTAAATGATCTGCATGCTCTGCCTCAAATCGTGAATACACCAGGATGTCATTGATAAACACAATCACAAATAAATTCAGGAAAGGCCTAACACATTATTCATCAAATTCATAAACACTGCCGGTGCATTAGTCAATCCAAACGACATCACCCGAAACTCGTAATGACCATATCTAGTTCTGAAGGCTGTCTTTGGAATATCCTCTTCCCTGACTCTCACCTGATGATACCCCGATCTCAAATCTATCTTTGAGAACCATTTGGCACCCTGCAACTGATCAAATAAATCATGAATTCTTGGAAGTGGATATTTATTCTTTATCGTCACCTTGTTCAACTGCCTGTAGTCAATGCACATCAGCAAGGAACCATCTTTCTTTCTTACAAACAACACAGGTGCTCCCCACGATGATGAACTAGGCCTAATAAAGCCTTTTTCGAACAAATCTTTTAATTGCTCCTTTAATTCCCTTAATTCTGCAGGAGGTATCCTATAAGGAGGAATAGATATAGGTTTAGTGTCCGGTAACACATCAATGATAAACTCAATCTCCCATTCTGGTGGAAGACCGGAAAGCTCGTCCGGAAACACATCTGGAAACTCATTCACTACTGGGACAGATTGAAGAGTTAGCGATTTTGCTTCAGTGTCTTGAACCCGAACTAAATGATAGATATAGCCCTTAGCAATCATCTTCCTCACTTTGAGATAGGAAATAAACCTACCTCTCGGGGACGCTGTATTACCTCCTTTCCATTCTAAAACTGTATCTCCCGAAAACTGGAATCAAACCGTCTTTGTGCTATAATTAACACTGGTGTAACAGGAGGCCAGCCAATCCATACCCATAATAATATTAAAATCTAACATTTTCAACTCATGTAAATCAGCCATAGTATAACGGTTGCAAACTAAAACCACACAATTCCTATATACCCATCTAGCAAACACTGGGTCCCCTACAAGTGTTGACACCTCAAAAGGTATGATTGGCTCAGGTTTCACCCCAATACGATTGGAAATATAAGGAGTAATCTATGAAAAAGTAGAACTCGGATCGATTAATGCATTTACATCATGAGAGGATACTAATAATATACCTATGACAACATCAGGGGAAGACTGAAGTGTTACACCTTGAAAATTTCCCCTTAAGCGTACAGTGGATAGACTAATGAGGGGTACGATGTATATGAGGTTTGGACAAGTAAGAACTAGTATGTGATGATGCTAATTAAGAATTTCAAAGATATTAGACTTGAAGAGAGAAAGTTGTTAAGTGGAATCGAGTTATAAGTTAGTGTGTTGGATGCAAACTAGGAGTATTGAGTCATTGATGCCTCAAGGTTATTATGGAGAAGAGTTTATGACATCCCCTAGATTCATAATGAAGTGGTAAACAAGTGCTAAGAAGGTTCCATAAGGATTGGAGATCAAACAAAACGACGAGAACAACTTTGGCGGAAGTAGTGATTTCCACGACCACTTCCACGGCCCATATAATGTTCCACGGACCGTGGAATGGTTCGTGGAACTGCCAGCAGAAAGGATGGTCAGCTGGTCGTGAACCACGACCAGTTTCACGACCAACACTGGGTTCCACGGACCGTGGAATGTCCGTGGAAGTCCCGATGACTGAAGATATTCCAAGTCTTTAAATGTGATCTCACTTCATTTATTTCATTTCCATTCACGTCTTCAACCCCTCCACACCTCTAGAACCTTCCAAACATTTCATCCACAAGAAAACTAAGGAGATCAAGGATTGATAACAAGATTTGAGGAGAATCAAGCCTAAGAAACTCCATTAAAGCTATTAAGGTCAAGAAATCCAAGGAGAGATGAACTAGGGTTTTGGTGCTAAGGGTGAATCACCACTCCAAGCTTGTTCCTCTATTGTCTAAGGTAAGTTTCATGACCCTTACATGCTATTTGAAGTATTGTTACGTTGAGATTCATGAATTATAGAAAAGCACCACAAATGGGTCATTAAATGGATGAAAAATGTTATTAGTGATTAGTAGTGAATTGAATCATGGAAATGAATATGTTGATGATATAAATGTGTTATAAATGACCTATAGAACATGAAATGAGTATTGGATACGAAAGAGTACGATGATGGATTTTAGTCATAGTTATGGGAAATTGAGGTGAATTATGAAATGCGAATCATATGAATGAATGACGATTGTTGTTAGCGATATTGTGATGATTATTATGAATGTTGGGAGTTGATATGAAATATGGCGGAAAGTGGTATAAACAAAGGAGAGATGCTGCCCAAATTTCTATAGCTTAGAGAACATGTTTTCCCGATTATATAACTAATGTCGATACGAATTCCATTGAAGGTATACGAGTGCATTTAAGGAGCACAAGCGAGCAATAGAATAGTAAAGCGGCAAAGGTATGTGAGGCAAATCCTTTCTTCCTAAGGCATGAGTCCTATGGCATGAAATTCCTCTTTTACTATAAATGTTCCACCTCCAAGAAAGTTAAGAGTCCTCTCTCATGAATGGCTATACGAGATAAGAAATATAAGATGAATACGATGGGAGGATAGTAAGCTAAAGTCTAGAAATGTCATAGCCTACGATATGATGCTCCTAAGGAGTGAGTGATGTAATATATGTAACCTAATGATATTGATCACTATGTACACTCACCTTATGCTTGTTCCTTCAAGATGAGGAAGAATATTTATGAATGCTCAAAAAGACATCGGGGGTCCACGACCTTACGTCACCTCGATGAAGTATGATTATCTATGAGTCTCTATGTATGTATTGCTATAAGCATATTATGATAAGCATGTTATGATGAGTTATGATAAATGTATTATGATGAGCATATAATGAGCATGTTGTAATGAGCATATGATGATATCACACCGCGCCTATACGGCCGGGCAGCTATACACCATGGCCAAATGGCATGGGCAGCGCCACTAGTGGACGGCATGAGATGATACCCCGGACGCGGGAGGCCTGGACGCAGGCTAATGCTATTGCTAATGTTATTAAATATCACACCGCACCTACATGGTCGGGCAGCTTATACACTTATGCATATATGATATGATGATGAGTATGAAAGTAAGCTAGCATGTATTACTTCCTTTACGATTCAGTCAGTTACAGATTGCTCCTCATTGATGCCTCCTTATTTTATTGACATCTTATTATCGTTTAAGCCTTACATACTCGGTCAATATTCGTACGACGTCCTTTTCTTCGGACGCCGTGTTCATGCCCACAGTAGACAGGAGGTGATCCGGACTCATAGGAGCCGGCCAGGCTGATTTGAGAGCACTCTATCTTTACGAAGTGCCACACTTCTCTTTTGGTATATATCTGTATATTCATGTTTTGGGCATGACGGGGTCCTGTCCCGTCCAGATGTCCAGTATTCTAATAGAGGCTCGTAGATACGCAGTGTGGGTAGTCTGGTCCCATGGCTTGTATGTATATGCATGTATATATTATTTTGATAGCCGAGGGGCTTATGTTTATAAAAGCTAATGTATTTTCAGAAAATGACAGTTTTATATGATTATGAGCATACGGATGAATAGTAGCGCATAAACGAGCAAGTGAGTGGTGTTCGGTGGTTAGCCCCGGATACCCGTCGCGGCCCGTAGCTCGGGTCGTGACATGAAGATCTTGCCGTCCGGCTAATGCATAGATACGGTTCTGAGGACCACTTGAACTGGATGCTCCCCCTCTGTGTCACACCTTAATTTCCGATAGGGCATGATGGGCACCCGACCCTTACCTAGGGCCGAGCGAACCCGCTGACTTTCTTAATACTCATAATCACACTGGGCCCGTAAAACATGACATAAGCACATAATGAAAAAATTTCAGAAAACAAACATGCCTTTCATCTTTTTCAAATCAAATAAAATCTGTAGTCACAACAAATCTGTAACATAATGCATAATAATACACCGGCTTACATAGCCGCTTACAAACTGACGTCTTATACACACGACACTATCTGCAAAGTCTCTAACATAACTCCAGATACCATATCACACATGTGCTCTGACTCGGCAACACTCCGAAAAATGGAGCTCGCCAATCCAAATGAACATCTTCTCGCTAACATCACCCATACTCATCAGGTACCGCGCGGCATATAACGCGACCCAAGAAAGGGGGTCGGTGAAATATGTACCGAGTATGCAAAGCGGGGAAGTGAAGACGTAAAATGAAGTCATAACCGAAGTCAGGAGTACAGAAAGTGCACAATAGCCAGAATACCAAGGTACTTGCATCTGAAGTACAAATCATACATAAGCGGTACAGAAGACAAATATAATAATCAGAATGCCAAAATGCTTACTCCCGAAATACAGATCATACATATCAACGTCATGTATCATATCCGGCCCACAATGGGACTGAGTGACATAAGTAAATGATTATCACATACATACCGTAACGCATCATAACATCATGACCGATCATATGAGATGCCATTAACCGATGTGAGATTGGCCTAAACCAGTGTGGGATTGGCCTAAACTTGATGGGGATTGGCCTAAACCAATGTGGGATTGGCCTAAACCAATGTGGAATTTTGCCTCATCATTGGGTTTGCCCCACCATTTGGTTTGCCCCACCACTGGGTTTGCCCCACCATTGGGTTTGCCCCACCACCGGCTCTGATGCCAACTGATCACACTCCAGAATACATATATACATCATACATATATACACAGTACCCGGCCGAAAGGGGCTCGGCGTACCGGACACATCATAACACCATAATCCATACACGGTTCTCGGCCAAAAAGGGGCCCGGCGAACCGGACACATCATACTCCGAAAAACACATCATTTACGAACCGAGAAACCATACGCACATAAATCCTTACTACTGACTCAACAGAATGATCAAACAAGCCCTCATTTAAAAGCCGAAACAGTAGTCAAATCAAGTTTCCTCCGAACGTCACTCGGGAACAGATCAAACAGAACTTTAGAAATCATAGTTACGTATCAAAATCACATACATAAAATTCTTATTTCAGACTCAACAGATAAATAAATAATCATACTCGGAGGTCGGAAAGATAGTCATATTAAGCTTTTTCAAAAATAGGTCGTTAGAACCAAGCATAGAAAGTCGCGGGACCCACGGACGAGCGTCAACCCAATCCGGGTCCGCCTATGAAAGTTAAAGATTATCACTCGTTATAGAAACTTCTATGAACGTTTCATAGAAATCCGAGACTATATGTGAAAGTTACGGACGTTCGTAGTTACAAAACTCTTTTGAAAACAAAACTTTTTATGCAACATTGAAAACCAATCATACAAAGACATATAAACCATAGCTTGACCATATAAGGATGCCAACATCAAGAAGCAAATATGAATCATAAACATGCTCGGAACTTCGGAATAGAGTTGCCACCGAGGCTCGTAACGTATCATAGCTTAGCCATATCTAAGACATTCCAAAAGAAGGAAAGGTAAGTTTTACATACCTCGTCCGCTTCCTAGGATATTCCGAACTTAAGCCTGGGCTTCTCAAAATCTACAATAACGTCATTAGGCATCAACCATTAGTCATAAGTACTTAGAAATCCAATTCTAAGCTAGCACTTCATTTACAGAAATTCGGGCAGTATTTCCCCTGTAAATTCAACAACCCTGAGGATTCAACTCGGCCAAATCTTCAACAACAATACCAACAACCATACTAACAACATCAACAACTAGTTCAAAAAGCATTCTAACATCAATAACTCTTTTCTACATAATTCGACAGCATTTCCATTTACGTTCAAATTAACCATATCTAATCAAACCAACACCCATGCACACATATTCAAGTACTAATCCGCAACCATGCAAACAACATTCAAGAACACTTCAACCAATCCACACAACATTCCACACGGCCCAACCAACTTGCAACCTTACCCGAAACCCTCCAATTTCCATAGGAACAACAACAACATATTTCTTTCTTCCAAATTCGTAAACTACATCGATAATCCGCATGTTAACAACATCATTCTCATAAATTCAAGAAACTATATTAAAATCACATTAGCTTCTCTAACAACCTACAAACGACTCCAACTTCCATTTAAATCATTAAACCATCATCTTCATTATGGATTCCATGCAACAACAACCAAAAACATTAAATAAAATTAGTTCATCTCATCCTACCAAAACACCACATATAC
This sequence comes from Lycium ferocissimum, assembly GCF_029784015.1. Lineage (NCBI taxonomy): Eukaryota > Viridiplantae > Streptophyta > Magnoliopsida > Solanales > Solanaceae > Lycium > Lycium ferocissimum. The sequence continues at coordinate 41,184,435 of NC_081346.1, forward strand.
ACGGCCACACACCAACATCCATATTCTCATGAATTTCATCCATTTGCACTTACAACAACATGCACAAACACCTATAAAACATGTAGAGAAGATTAAACCTCACCTTTTTCCACTTTGTTCTTCAACTTGGCTAGGGTTGAGATTTGCAAGAACCAAGGATTTGTTTGCTCCAACAACCACTTCATGTTTAGGACCTTCCAATTAGTTGAAAACATAGAAGAAAATAATTTTTGGGGATCAATTTTCCATGGCCAATTTCGGCCACCTTGGCCGAGACTCACCCTCTCTTTTTCTTCATATTTTCTCCAAGTTTCTAGACTTATAAGATGATGAATTTGTCTTGCTTGGTCATCCAAGTGCACATATATAATTCATCCAAATGTCCATGGCCCACACATGGCTTGGATGAATTTAATTTGGCCAACCCATGTGTGGGAACCATTTCCAAGCCACATGGCCAACATGGCCAATTTTCATGATTTACCAACTTTTCAATATCACTTTTAACCCCAAATTTTTCTTATTCCAAATTTACCCTTAATACTCCATGCCAATGAAAAGATGAATATGCAACTTATGCACTTTTAACAAAATCGAAAGAAATTACAACCTTGTCCTTAACTTATCATGACTAACTCGGATTATCCCAATGTACCAAAATACGGGATATAACATCCTTTCCCCCTTTAGAACATTCGTCCTCGAATGTTCAACTAATCGCATAGGGTCTTGTGAGAATCTCGGGGGTTTCCTTTATTACCATAGCACGCAATCTCTTCTACCAATCATATCTCTTTTCCATCTCCTCTCACCTTACGAATAATGTAATAAGGTCAAATATATCTCGGTTTAAACTTTTCCTTCTTGTAATTCCCTTCGCTCAACTTGTAACATTCTAGGCACATTACCTCGTGTCATTTCTTTATCTTACACTTGCATCTCTCGCACTCGCTTCCCCATTTAGGGGCATACTTATACTATCACCCGATTATATTTTGCCCTATTCCCGTATTTCCAGTCTCACTTAGGCGGCACTTTTATGCCGACATTTTGATCCTCTTGCCTTTCATTTACTCACTTTCTTTCTTTCCCAAATATCATTATGTTGACACTTCCCAAACTTAACCCCCGTTTTTTCTTTTCCGGCCAACCTCTTCTAAATTATCTCTTAATATCACAAACCCTTTTCACATTCCTTTTACCATATCGGTATCGACCTCCGATTACCATTACCATCGATTCAGCTATTAACTTATTTTTTTCAAAATCGGCCGTACTTGCAACTTGGCCAAATCTTACCCTTACTATTGACACAACCTTTCAAAGCATATCACAGACCCATATCTCATTCTCTTTTTATTTCTGGGAAAATTTCGATAGAGTTTCCTCTGTATTTCTTACTATCCCAAAACCTGCACGCAGGAAATACCAATAATGCCTCACAGGGCCAACATATATATATACACATATCATATCATATCACAGCCTCACAGGGCTCCCAATATCGATAATAGTACAAAAATGGTGAACATACCTCATATGCCCAACTCAAACTGCACCTGTTACATTTTCTTGTTTACTTTCCTTTTCGCCTTTTCCACTTGTATCTCAATCGTACTTCAATATATCATCCGACATACATTTTTCATACCTTTGCTTACCCGTATGCGCATGTAACTTCCAACATCATCAATCACTTTCTTCTCACAATGTCATTCTTCTCGCTACAATCGAAGGTTAGCGCAAATAATCTCATTTCCTATGACTTGGCTCTATGGCACGATCTCGGATCTGAAAGAAAAGTAACCATCCTAAATGCCCGGTAGTCTCCTGTTTATAAATGTGGCGCGCAACACACCATAAACAAGACTCTACTGGACACGACTTTGCAGACAACCCCTAGGACGAACTGCTCTGATACCAATTTGTCACACCCTAATTTTCGATAGGGCATGATGGGCACCCGACCCTTACCTAGGGCCGAGCGAACCCGCTGACTTTCGTAATACTCATAATCACACTGGGCCTGCAAAACATGACATAAGCACATAATGAAAATTTTTCAGAAAACAAACATGCCTTTCGTCTTTTTCAAATCAAATAAAATCTGTAGTCACAACAAATCTGTAACATAATGCATAATAATACACCGGCTTACATAGCCGCTTACAACCGACGTCTTATACACACGACAACGTTCGCAAAGTCTCTAACATAACTCCATATACCATATCACACATATGCTCTGACTCGGCAACACTCCGGGAAAAATGGAGCTCGCCAATCCAGCTGGAACATCTTCTGCTAACATCACCTACTCATCTGTGGGTACCTGCGCGGCATGAAACGCAGCCCCCGAAGAAAGGGGGTCAGTACGAAATATGTCACGACCCAACCCCGTAGGCCGCGACTGGTGTCCTAACTGGACACCCATACGTACCTACCTAACAGATCTGGCGTACCAAATAGCTAATTTCTGTTTAAATATACATAAATTCAAACAGATATAAAATGCATCGCACGAACATACATATACATATATACATACTTAAACCTGTACAGAAGCCGTTAGGGCTATCATAGTAAGCAGAATTACTCAGGTCGCAGACTCGTACTCACTTACCAGAATTGTGACAACCCACAACCCACAAACATGTCTACAGGCCTCTAACATACAGAACAGAATCAGAAGACGGGACAGGGCCCCGCCATACCCAAAAACCATATGTACAGTGTATATGAACAACAGAAGATGTATACCAAAAGTATCGGCTCCGGATCAAAGGGAGCTCTTCGTACAAAGAAACCGATGTCCTACATCGGGCGTATCACGCGCGCGTCCGTACCGCGGCATGTAGCGCGCCCCCCCGAAGAACAAGGGGTCGGCACGGAAATGTACCGAGTATGTAAAGCGGAAACAAAATATACATAATCATAATCGTAGTCGGATATGTAAAATCATACGTACATGCACCGCATTCGTAGCGGAGTCGTACTTACAGAGTGTGTACGTACGTAATCGTAATATGTCGCATTTAGGGAATGTAGCGGACGGAGGTCAATACGAACCGTAGGTACGACGTCGACAGATTCTCATACAACTAGAACTCAAGCATGACAAGACAGAGTCGATCCGACCGACGCATGCAACGTGACTGCATGCACCGTAGTTCGAATCGTATTTGCGTAATGCATGAGTCATGATTCAAATCGCGCGTAATCAGAATGTATGTAATCACGCATGCGCAGTCATACATATACAGACATACATATCATAAATCAGATCCCGGCCCTTTAAATAGGGGACGCGTACGTAACCCTACTTCTTCGTACGGGACGCTGGTGGACGAACAGATCGATATCAAATGCCATCACAGCCGCTATCCCCATAATATCACATAATTAAATCATATGACAGATCCCGCCCTTTAATAAGGGACGCGATACCGTAACCCGCCCGTACATCCGAGGGACGCGGTGAACAATGCAATGGAGGTGCACGAATCACGTAACCCGGCCCGGCGCGCGGGAACGGCGCATTGAGGCATCCACGAACGAGTATCAATGAGAAAACAAATGCATACGGACCAATATTCGTACTCAACGGAACTGAAAATAGTCCAGACAAACAGTCAAATCGTAGTAGTCGCATTATATCAGAAGAGAGTGTTCAGAACCGTTCCAGATGTCAGAATAATGACAAGATTCAGAAAGGTAGTCATAATACTTATCAGTTAGCGGACGGAAACATAATTAAGGATTACCTATACAGAACGAACAGAGATAAACCAATTTGAGCCAATGCAAGGAATATCAGGGTTTTGTGGGCCCACCTCGGACCCGATCACGATGATATACATAAATGATAGGTAACAATCTTAAGGAGTCGTCCATAATTATTATAGGGTGTTCCAACTCCATTTATGGAAATTACATACATATAGTTTGTTTTGTCGACCAAAGGTAAAAGAATAATTCAATCTTACTGAACGATTTTGAGCTATTTTCAATCTCAGATTATGAGAGGCAGAAGCGCGTTCGAGGCTCGATTTCAAGCCTGTCACACTAGAACATGCCAAGGAATGAAGGGCAAGACTTTACATACCTTGGTTTCGCCTTACGCTCGTCTAATTTCAATTCCCGCTTCGTGCAAAATCCGCAAATGGTCACCTTTACCAGTTACTATTCATGAGAGTTAACATTTCAATCTTGGTTTATACTTAGCTACCGGAATTTCGGCAAAGACTTCTCCCTATAAATATGACACCCCGAGAATTAACTCGGCTCACAATAACCAACAACAAACCAACAACAACACCAACAACAACAATTATCCACTAGAATCGCAACTAACATCATTAGTCTTCTTTCTTCATAAAGCAACAACTTCCAAACTCAACTTCACATTTTCAAACTAATATCAATGTTTTCATACTCATTTACTCATTCAAGACCATTCAAATACATTCCATTAGCATTCCACACATTATTCACAAATTCAAGTATTTCCATCAATTCCTTATTCCATCCAAACTTCCAAACACAACAAAGCCTCCAAATCATATTGTCTCCCTACCAATTATTAACAACCATGATAATTCACATTTAGCACCTTACTTCCATCATTATATAAAAATCATAAAAAATTCACATAAATTTCCATAATTACATACAAGCAACTTCAATGCCAATTCAAGTCATTAAGCCTTTCTTTTTGCATCACTAAGATCATAACAACACAATAACACATCAAACAAAATTTAATTCATTTTTATTTTGTTTTCCATACCACACGGCCACACCTATTTTTCCAACTTCAACTAAATTGATTCAACTTTCATTTTCAACTCATATTCCATCAATAACCACAACTAAAATATAACATAAAATTCAACACATCAATTCCATACCCAACCATGCACACACACACACGGCCATGTATATATACTACACACACACACACACGGCTACACACCCAACATCCACAACTTCATGCTTTTCATTCAATTCCACATACCATAACATATATATAATCTCCTATAACATAATAAAAACATGAAATCCTTACCTTTCCTTGAAATTCTCCACTTGCCAAAAGTTTCTTCCTTGAAACCATTATACCAACTCGAAGAGCGCCTTGAACTTGTTATAAATTCAAGAAGAACCAAGTTTTTGAATCCACAACAAGGCTCCAAGAATTTTTCTCTTTTTTTCTCTCTCTTCTCTCTCTCTGGAGCCTGAGCTCTTCTCTTTTTTCTTGATTTCTTTTGATTTTTCTTGAAAATTCAGAGAGAAACTTATATATTTACCACTTAATGGTAATTTGTCACATGGAAAATTTTTATTAATTTGGTGGGTTTGGCATACCTTGGCCGGCCACTTCTCCAATTGGGCCTTGTTTCATTTTTTTTTGAGCCCAATTGGCTAAGAATCTTATTTTGTAATTCCCGAAACAAGTTTCCAAATTCCAATTTTGCCCTTGGCCTTCCCTCCGATTTCCACACTAATATTTTTCATGAACAACACACAAAGCATTCTTATCCTAATCCCAATCAACATATGACCTTTTAAAACATTCTTTCGACAAATCAACATAGGTTTTACAAACACTTATGCCAATTACATACTCAACTTGATTAATTGTAAGAGCCTTCAAAGTCCTTCTATATTTTCGAAAACACAAATCGGGATATAACAATAGGGTGAACAGAATATTTGTCGAGGCCGGAAGATCGTAGGTATGTCGACGAAGTCGCATCCGAATCGAAGAAAGAGATGTAATCGTAATCATACGTCATACCGCATGATTCACGATCGTAACCGCATACGTAAGTATATCGTGGGCCATATCGTAGTCGATGTGCAGAGATGTATCAAATAGATTTGTAATCGGGTCGACGCATAGATGGTGAGATCCGTAATTGGAGTCGACGTACGTAGGTATATTAAACGATAAACGTAATAGATTCGAAAGCACAGGGGTATAGTAAACAGAGCTTCACCGAAAACAGGGGCGCGAAATATGGCATACGTAATCGCGATCGTAGTCGAACTACCTTTACTATACTTCGTAGACTTTACGTAAATTTCCTTGTCATCCTACTTACAAACATTTCCAATCGCCATTCAAATTTGCTGCTTTCGGGACCGATCGTTTCTTCATTCTTCTCCGATCTCGTCTGTCTTAATCGGTGTAACCTTTTAAGACCTCTAATTACTCCACATATTCAAATTCCACTTAAGTTACCCCAAATTCTCATTTAGTCTCCATATCCATATTTGTGAAAAATTCTTGACGTACTTCCCAGGGGGGTCACCCATCCCAGGATTGCTCTGGTCTCAGCACGCTTAACTTCAAAACTTCTATGCATTCTGATGCGTTATCGGTAATATCACTGCGTCAATTGCCTCACACGATCTTTGCCACGTAATTTAGGGCAGTTCAGCGCCTTAATAAATTTTCAGAAATTTTCGTAGCGGGTCCTACCCCGGTCCAAACTACACAATTACCATATTGCCCCTTCGGATTCCTCAATATCTACTTCCACTTGTACTCATAATTATCCTCCACCCGGGGTTTCTAGATTTATACCTATGGCCATTTCGATCGCCTTCATCACACGATAATATTTTACCGAAATCATACATACATAGGAAATTCTAGAAGTTCATTGTCACACCCTAATTTCCGATAGGGTATGATGGGCACCCGACCCTTATCTAGGGCCGAGCGAACCCGCTGACTAACGTAACACTCATGACCACACTGGGTCCACAAAACATAACGTACACACGTAATGAAAATTTTTTCAGAAAACAAACATGCCTTTCGTTTTTTTTTTTTCAAACCAAATAAAATCTGCCATCGTATGAAAACTGTAATATAAGGCGTAACGGTCCCCCGTTGCTTATATAGCCGTCGTCAAACACATCGGTAGCATAATGCTTACAAAACATACCGGCTTACATAGCCGCTTACAAAACAATTTCACATATCATACACTCGACACCGTTCGCAAAGTCTCTACTAACACCTCGTATACCATACAAACACTCCTGGACTCGAGCAAAGATCTCTAAGAAGAAATGGAACTCGCCAATCCGAACCGGAACATCTTCGCTAACATCACTACCATCCGTGGGTACTGCGTGGTACGAAACGCAGCCCCGAAGAAAGGGGTCAAGACGAAATATGTACCGAGCATGTAAAGCATAGCATACATCAAACGAGGTCATAACTAAAGTAGGAAGTACGAAAGTGAAGTCGTAATAACCCAACTATCTAAGTACTTACATCCAACACACAAATCATGCATACTCATACCGAACGCATCGCAATGCGTCATATGGAATGACAATAACCGATGTGGGATCCGCCTCATCGGTGATCAAACTCATCATCGGAGAACAAACTCATCATACATCATCACATATCAAATGCGGTCCATAGGACCGGCGTGACGAACGTGGTCGCCGCCCCTGCTCTGGCGCCACAACACAAGATAACACCGAGAAGTTTCAAATCTCCGAATCCTCGAACACAACACATCATCACAACACATCATAAGCCATATCACGGAATAACTCCGCCAACGGAACCCGGCCCTATGGCGAGGTCTCGGGAACCGTAACACAAAGATAACACCGAGTATATCATAGTGCGCGCGTCATATACGGCCCGGATGGGTGAAAGAGGTAACACGAACGCACGAGCGAGCATGCGTAAGTAACCACACACACGTATCGACACCGTCACGGACTCGAACCGAATGATCGAAATGAACCCTTTTTTTGAAAATCCAAAACCATCGTCAAATCGAGTTTTCCTCCGAATTTCGCCGGGAACATGTCAAACCGAATTTTAGAAACCACAATTATGTATCAAAATCATGGGCATAAAATCCTTATTTCCAACTCGACAAATACATAAATAAATAGTCATGGTGAAGAAAATATTAGATTTTCCGAAAAATCCATAAAGGTAGCATAGAAAGGCGCGGGCCCCACGGACGGTGCCTTGAAGCCCCCGCCGAGCCCGACTACGAGGGGTAGGGGAGAGTGATGTCTTATGAACTTGCATATTATGTTTTTTGGGGTGTTTCGAGGTCGTATGCAAAAGTTACGGACGTTCGTAGTTTCAAAGTCGTTTTGGAACAAGTCTCTTTGAAAACAAGATTCTTTTCGAAAATAGAACTCTTTTGAAACCTTAAAAAGTTTAATTCTACAAAGACATAAGGGTCATAACTCAACCGCGTTAAAGATACAAACATCAAGGAACTTATACGAATCGCTTACACAATTTTTCAAACTCAACCATATCGAGAACATACAAACCACAGCCTAACCATACTAAGGATGCCTACAGCACAAGCACATACGATTCACAAACCTACTTAAATTTTACGAATGGAATTACCCCGAGGCACATATCATGTCATACCTTAGTTCCGTCTAAGACATGCCAAAAAAAGAGAAGGGTAAGCTTCACATACTTGCTTCTAAGCTAATCCAACGTAAGTTCGTCTTCTCAAAAATCTCTGAACATCGATAGGCATCGAACATTAGTCCGAACTAAAGGATCCATTCCAAACCATTACTCTTTCTACGGAATTTTGCGCACTTCCCCTATAACTTGGGACGCCCCCCGAGAATTTAACTCGGCCAAATCCTCGACAACAATACTCAACAACAACCATTCCAACGACATTAATAAGTAATTTGAAACGCATTCTAACACTAACAGTCATTTCCACATACTTCGACAACATTCCAATTATATTCAACTTAACTACATATTTCCAAACTAATATCAACGATCGCATACTCGAATAACAATTCAAACCTTTTAAACGCGATTCAAAAACATTTCCAACAATCCACAAAATTATTCCAAACAACTTGACCTAAACATAAGGCAACCCGAAACCTTTTCAAACCTGAAGGAATATCAACAACATTTCTTCCTTTCAAATTCATCAACTATACCAACAATTCACACATTGACAACATTATCTTCCACAAATTCATGAAACTATATTAAAATTTCTTAATGTTCTAAATCAGCCACCAACAATTACAACACCAACTTGGCACATTAAACTCTTTTACCTCGTGGATTCATGACGACAACAACCAAAACATACTAAATAAAATCAATTCGCTATAAGCTACCAAAAACAGCCACTATGGCCAACCTCGACCTACGCCATTCCATCGGTTTTATTCACTTTCTACACATTACCATAACACACAAACATGTTGTATACAATTAAATCACTATCATCACACCATACACGCAACACACACACGGCCAACCTTCAACTTTCACAACTCAACTTTGACATCCATATTTTCATGATTTTAATTCATTCCAACATCTACAACACCCACAAACCGTTTATAACATATAAAAGAAAAAGTTGAACCATACCTTCTTCATCCCACTTCATGTTTTCGACTGGCTTGAGTTTTGCAAGAAAGAACACTTTTGCATGTCCCAACCATTACCCATGATGTAGAGGACCCTTTAATTGGTATGAAAACTAGGAGAAAATTAATTTTCCATGATCAAATTTCCATGGCCTTACTCGATGCATGGCCGAATGGCCCTTTCCCTTTGTTTCTCGAAGTTTCATGAAATTTCTAGGGAATAAATATGGATGAAGATGATTAATTTATCATCTTTGGCCTTATAAACTTAATACATGTGGCCTATGGCCCAACTCTGGTACCACATGTGGAAATTTCCAATAATAGCCAACTTTCCATAATTCCTTTTTTGGTCCCAAATTCTTCCAACTTTCATTCTCTAATTTTTTCCTTATTCCAATCTTACCCTTAACACTCCATACCCACAAAAGATGAATATGCATCTTATGCATTGAGACAAAATCAACAAAGGCGAAATTAAAAGTCTTATCCATACCTCGTCGCAACCCGACTTAGAATACTCGGGCAAACGAAGTACGGGGTGTAACACCGTATACTTATAAAAAAAAATCAAATTTTGGGTCGACACAGGAGGGCCAAGAGGTGTGTCCCCTCATCCTCGTCTGTCTGCTCCCCCCCACCGGGCCCCCGCTATCCTCGCCCCCAACGGAGGGGATGGATGATCGGGAAAAACCCCGGGTCAACGGTGACCCCGGGTCAAAGAAATCCTTTGCACTCTCCCGGGGGGCCGGGGCCGGGTGGTGCTCCTCTCGGGGAAAAAGGGGGGCGTACCCGGGGGGAAACCTCTCCCGTCGTCCCGGAAAAAGAAGGAGTGGACCCGCCTCCCTTTATCCCCCTGCGGGAGGTAAGAAGCTGGAGGGTCTCGCCGGATCCCCGGTTACGTTTCGTGCCCCTCCTCCACGGAATCCCCTGCTCTAGAAATCGGAGACTCGGAGGTCGTGGGGCAGGTCCTTTTAAAACGGATCCCGGGATCGCCTTCCCCCGGGGAAAGGGTCCCCCAGGGAAAAAAACCCCTCTCCAAACGGAAAAAGGGGGGGCTCTTTCCTACTCGGCCCGGTGACGTCACGGGGGGCCCTTTTTGGGGCCCCCCCTCCCCTAAACCCACCCCCTTCTCTTTTCCGCCAAATCACCACAAGGGAGAGGGGCGGGGAAAAAATTTTAAAATGGGGGGCGATGCCCTTTTTGGGGCCTCGGACAGACACGGCAATTTGTTGCGAAGGGAAACCCTCCCAACAATACGGCTCATCGCACGATCTAAAATTCCCCCAAAAGGGGAACATAACATCCCAGATGTCTGCAGCTTCCCCCTTTTTAGATGTGGGGCCCAACCCGATAAACAGGGGGAAATAGACACGGCACTGCGGACTTCAAGGGGAAACCCGGCCGCTCGATACCCTTTTGTCCCCGACCCGGCCAGGGGAGGCCCTGGGGGTGGCCCCGGGACACCCCCCGTCCCACTGTCCCGGGCTAGGCGTACCGAGGGCCCATTCC
>NC_081346.1:41195475-41201448 GCF_029784015.1 Lycium ferocissimum
ATTTTTGTATATCTTTCTGCTTCGGCCCATGTACGTTTGGACGTACGGATAGAATATGAGCTTTGCCCAAGGGACTATTACGGTGTATAATTATAATATTTGAAACGATTATGGCTCACCTAAGTATTATGTGATTATATGATGATGGGTACCCGGGTGGGGTAGCACCGGGTGCTCGTCGCGGCCCCCTAGTCGGGTCGTGACAATTATAATCATAACGTATCAAGAATCATGATTCAATTCAAACTATTACTCAAAAGTGACACTATTCCCACATTCATGACCCACTGCTTCTCTATAATCCATGTGTTTCAACTTTTCAATACCTTAAATAACATGAAGTCCAAAACTTACCTTAGATGGTGTAGGAATGACCACTTGGATGCAAACACTTAAGCCGAGCAAAACCATAGTTTGTCCTTCACTTGGATTCTTGTCTTGGATGAACTTTAATGAGTTTCTTACACTTGGTTCACTTGGTTTGATGAAGTTGAACACTAATATGTCACGACCCGACTAGGGCCATGATGGGCACCCGGGGCTAACCACCGAGCACCACTCATTCTATTACTCATTTGCTCTCATTCATGTTTCTTATGCTCATAAACATGGAAACTATTATCATTTGAAACATTTTTACTTTATATACATAAGCCCTTCGGCTATCAAAATAATATATATACATGTACATCTGATAGAAACTCGTGAGACCATCTTTACCCACATCGCGCATCTACGAGCCTCTACTAGTACTTCAGACATACGGGTCGGACAGACCCCGTCGTGCCCAAAACATACATATACATATATACCAAAAGAATAATCAATGGCACCTCCGGAAAAATGGAGTGCACTCAAATCAGCTGATAGCTCCTATGAGTCTGGATCACCTCCCTATCTATCTGTGGGCAAGAACTGTTATATCCCGCATTTTTGTACATTGGAACAATCCGGGTTAATTATGATAAGTTAAGGACAAAACTATTTCGGGATACAAAGTCGGGTTTGACCTCGATTTTATTTTGAGATATAAGTTGTGCATGAATTTGTTGGTATGGAACAATTAGGAAAATTTGGGATCAAAATTGGAATTAATGGAAGTTAAAAATCATGCCATTTTTGTCTTGTCTTGAGAGTAGTGCAAGGAGTTGGCCCACACAATTTGTGGACAATTTTAATTGTCCAACACTTTGTGGGCCAAGGACACTTGTATTATTCATATAAGGTGTAAAAGATGACCAAGTCTTCACAATTATCATCTTCCGCACTTTAGAAAAAAAAAAACAAGAAGTTGAAGCACCTCGAGAGGCTCTCGCCAAAAAAAAAAAATCAACTTTATTTCAAGCCATCCCAAAATTATTCCATTGATGCAAACCCACTATATTGAGGTCCCTATAGCGTGGAGGTGTCGTTAGCGATCAACCCATTATTTTTCATCATGGGAAACCCTAGTCTATTGTGAAGTTGAAGAAAGAAGGTAAGATTTGATCTTGTTTATGTGTTATGAAGGTTGTATGCTATTTTAGTATGTTAAATTGAATGAAAATCATGAAATATGGCATGTTGTAAGTGAGTTGTGTGTGTGGTGTTAGCCGTGGTAGTGTGGGTGTGTGTTGTGTTGTGTTGAAGCGTGAATTATAGTCTAGTTATCATGTTGTGATCATTGTAAGGTGAAGGAATGAATGAATCATCCATATTTATATGTGGTAGTGTTGGTCTAAATGGGTCATATTATATGACAAATGAGCAATTAATATCGCTTAATGTTTTATTCGTCGTCGTTATGAATTCTATGTTTGAAAATGAATGTTAAATGACTCAAATTTTGTAGTTGTTGCGGACTGATTTGGAGACTATTGTGCATTTAATGTAGTTTGTATATTGATTAGAATAGCATTGTTAGAATGTGAATTGTGATGCAAATCATGATTTGAAAAATGAGGAAATGGGTTAAGTGAGGTTCTGGAGTTTGGAAATTTGAATTTGGCTAATTGGAGAAAAATTTGGATTGTTGGAAATGTTGTATGAATTGCTTTAGGATGCTTAAATATTTTTGGTATGGGTTCGGGTTAGTATGTGAATGTATAAGCGTCAACGCTGGCTTGAATGCAAGTCGTCGAAGTGAATTTATGAAAGTTGTTGAATGATGGAAAGAGAGCCGTTATTGTTGTATTGCCTTCGGATTGGTTTTTAATGTTGCTGGTTGGTTTGTTTTGTTGTTGTTGATTGATTTGGCCGAAATTCTCGTGGCCTATTCTGAGGGGGAAATATTTGTCGAAATTTCGTAGACAAGCATTACTTGACTTGTATTCTTAAGGCTTACAAATGACATTTGGTAATTGTGACCAATTGCAGATTTTGGAGAAACGGGAGTTGAATTTAGAGACAAGCCTAGAGAAGCGAATAAGGTATGTGAAGCTCGCTCTTTCCTTCTCTTGGCATGTCCTAGGTATGTTAGGCTATGATACGAGCTTTGGGGACGACTGCTCCTCGGAATCCGAGCTCCATTTTGGCCACTTTCTCATTTAGTAGAATTGAATTAAGTATGTCTTTGTTTTGTTGAAACATTTGTTCAAACATCCGTAGTTAGCCCAAATGATATTGGAGGGCCTAGAATCCTGTATATGACCTCGTAAGGCCTAACGACCATAGTTTGGGGTACGCCGCCTCAATTTGACCGAGGTGGGGTTCACGCATTCCGAGATCTCCCTATGTCGCTCCGTTTTGGTATATTTGCGAGATTTTGAAAGAGAACTTTTGACCATCGTTACGATTACTATAAAATAGTTATTTTAACTACTTTATTGAGTTTGATAATACATTTTGACACATAAGAACGATTTCAGAAGGTTGTAACTTTTGTATACTAATTCCGATAAATCTGAAACTTATTTCTGCACTTTCCGATGTTAGTAAATATATTTGGTCATCGGATTTTGGAAGGTAACTTAATTATTTATTTGCTCACATGCATGTGATTTTGATACGGGATTATGATTTCTGAAGTTTGGTTTGATATGCTTTCTGACATTCGAGAGAAATTTGATTTGACTATTTCCTTGGGTTGGAAATAATAGTACGCTTTGGTTATTCTATTGGGTTTGTAATAATGATTTGTATGCTTGTTATGTGATATTGCCCACTTCAGTATTTGGCATGGTATGTTATGTTATGTTATGTTATGTTATGCGATATAGCTTACTGGTATTTGGCCGCTGGTATGTTACGGGATATATGTGCCGTGGGTATTTAGCCGCGGTATGTTATGTGATGTGATAGTGCAATGATTTTGACCGCATGTGGTGTGATACTGAGTCCTATACATAATTCGTTTTCTTGAGAAAATATTATTAATAAGTAAACGTTGTGGTATTTTTGGATATGTACTTACGTACTTCCGTTTCGATTATGACTGATTTGATTATTGTATATTTATTTTGCATACTCGGTACATATTCGCTTGACCCTTTCTTCGGGGGCTGCGTTTCATGCCGCAGTACGGACGTCCGGTTCGACGATCATCCGGTCTAGGACACCGATTACGCATTGGAGTGCTCCCTTTATTTCGGAGTCCACATCTTGGTATATACTCCCGGCTGTATATGTATGAGTTTGTTCGGGGGTGGGCGGGGTCTGTCCCGTCATATGATTCTATCCTTTTGTTTAGAGGTCGGTGGATATATACGTGTGGGTTGTGCCCGATCGGTTCGGTTAGACTTGTATGATATATGTTTTGGTCGATTAAATTTGCATGGCAGCCTTGTCGGCTTGCGTACATAGATAAATGTCGATCTGTTGGCCCTGTGTGGCCTTTGTTGGTATTTTCTGCGTGCAGGGTTATTTTGGATAGTCAGAAAAACAAAGAAAACTCTGCCGAAATTTTTTTGGAAATAAAATAAGTTTGAAAAATAGCCTTACCGGCTTCTGATTTATCTGTGTTTGTGTTTGCAATAGTTTGACACTATATGTGATATTTGTATACGTGTAGATCATTCGATGTGTTTCCGTTGAATATGTGTGTTCGGGTGCCCAGTTCGGGTGCTAGTCGCGGCCTACGGGGTTGGGTCGTGACAGAAGTGGTATCAGAGCGGTTCATCCTCGGAATGTCCACAGACCGTGTCTAGTAGAGTCTTGTTTATCGGTGTGTTGTGCACCACATCTATAAACAGGAGGCTACAGGACATTTTAGGGTGTTATCCTTCTTTCTGATCCTAGATCGTGCGATAGAGCTGTGTTATCGGATGACCCTCCTCGACGAAATGTTATGATTTCGACGATGCCTCGGAGAAGGCCACGAGGCGCCGAAGGGGCAAGACTACGGCGGCGGGTGAGACCCGGCGGGTGGATAGCCACTAGGGCCGTGCCCTTGAAGCGGTTGTGCCTCCAACGGCTAGTTCTGCTACGCCGCCAGTGTCGGAGAGACTTGGAGCGACCACGCAGTGCCGGCAAGGGCGGCTTCTGTCACGACCCAACTAGGGGCCGCGGCAGTACCGATACTTGTCCCGGCACCCACATCGTCAAGGTCTTGTTCTTGTTACTAAGTGGGCCGTATGAACAACGGCATTTTTTTTTCCATAATATTGCCGATAATAGCATACATATACGCGAGTAGTAGCAATCAAACGTACTTGACATATCACACGGTGACAAAAACAACTAGGCTGTGAAACATCTGACTGTACGTATCTGTCTCACGACCTCACAAACAAAATACATGTAATTAAAGTGGGCCGACTTTGCTGAATCCAAATATATACACAAAAGTAGTACCCGAACGGTAGCTCGGAACAAGCTGGAGCGCCTCTCAATGCAATTTGGAAAAGCTCTAGGGGTCGAACCCGTCAACTTTGTCTACTGTGGCATGAGACGCGGCCCCAAAGAAAAAAGGGTCGGTACGAACGATTAATACCGAGTATGTAAGCCATAGAAATAATACAATGAAGCATGTAACATGTGAGCAATAACAACTCGTGGGACCAAAGATCATGTAACGAGATAAAAGGATAATGCATGTACTGTAAGTGCCTCTCGGCGGATGTCATGCTTGCTTATTATATTTTTTTCAAAAACATTTCTTGTCATATACATGTGAAAATAAAACAAGTCATATCGCCGAAATACGTCGGCTCGCCCACATGTGTGTCCCGCGTCGGCATCCCGCGTCCGGGATGGGAATTACGCCCGGTGACAGTGGCAATGCGTCTCCCATAGCGCAACATGTATCCATTCCCCAAAAATTTCCCCCATTTTCATATACATATCATATACATGTCATTACATATCATATACATGTCATGTACATCATATGGCGCAAGAACCCAAAGAAAGTCATGTGTCTATCGGAGTGACGTAAGGTCGGTAGCCTCCGATTACCTTATGAAATAATCACGGTCTCTTCGTCCCACCTTGAAGGAACAACCATTATAAGGCGAGACCATCAATGAATAGAAACACCACGAGAAAAACATAAAATAAGATTATAAAGTTTCTATGAACGAAGTAACGGAAACCGATATGCACGTATATCGAGACTCGCACGAACATAAAAAAACATGGTCATTATGTCCCATTGGGTCATCCACGAAGATTTCAAGGCATTTCGATTTCATTTCCAAGGTTTGGACGTTTGAACATTTCTTTTCCTTAAAGCACAAGTTGTGGATTCAATTCTATTGAATGAAAAATGAATAAATTTGGTGTCGATTTCCGAGGGGTAGGACTTTTCGAGGGTCGGGTTTCGACCATACTAACCAGGACATGCCAAGGAAGGAGAGGTGGACTTCACATACCTTTTCCGCTTTGCTCACGTTTCCAAACTCAAGCTCCAAGTTACTAAAATCTACAATTTGGTCACAATTACCAATTGTTAATCTAATTATACTTGCCTATAAACAAAATTTGGGCAGCACCTCCTATACATATGACATCCCGAGAATATGACTCGCCATTTTATCACTCAACAAACCCGAGAAT
>NC_081346.1:41201548-41217603 GCF_029784015.1 Lycium ferocissimum
AACACATTAACATCAAATACTCTTTCCACATAAGTCGACAACATTCATTATATTCAAGTTAGCCACTTGTATTCAACCCGTAACATTATCGTTTCTATATTCAAATACTAGTCCGAACTCATACCAACAATATTCGAGAACATTTCAAGCAAGTCACACAATATTTCAAACAATCCAATAATGCTCAATCTTACCCGAAAATCATCCCAAACCCGAGAACAACCCAACACACACTCTTCTCTTCCAAATTCATAATTTACACCAATAATCCACATATTAACAATGTCACTTTCCATCATTGCAAGAAGTCTACATTCAATTCACAGTAACTCCTACAACAACTTTCCAACGATTACAACTTCACTAGAATCGTCATATTCTCGTTGCATCATAATATACATATCAATAACAACTAAGTTATTACATAGAACTTAATTCATATTTCTCACACCACACACACATATATACGGCCACCTTCCATCACCTACAACTTCAACTAAATTCATCACACTTCCATTTCCAACATAGAATTCACCACAATCACAACTAGAATGCTACATAAAAATTAACTAATCTTGCCTACACAACACATGCACACACACGGCCACACCATACAAACCTCCATATTTTCATGAATTCCATCCATTTCCATATACTACAACATACACAAACCTTCCATAACATATAAAAAGAGAATTAAAACTCACCTTCTTCACTTGTTCTTCACTTGGCTAGGGTTGTGATTTTGCAACAAAGAGTGGTTTTCTTGCTCCAACAATTGTACCATGTTAAAGAGGACCCTTGAATTGGTAGGAATACATGAAGAAAGTATTTTTTTTGGATCAAAAATTGAAAGCTCCAAATTTTCTTTTTCTTTTTTTCTCCATGGCCGAATGGCCTCCTCCTTTTTCTCCATGCTTCTAGATTTTTTTCTAAGTCTTCAAATGAGAAAGATGACTTATTTAGTCATCTTTGTATACATATACTAATGATCCAGTGTCCTATGGCCCACACATGGGTTGGACCAATCTAATTTGGCCACTAAATGTGTGGGGTCCATTTCAAGCCACTTGGCCAACGTGGCCACTTTTCATGAATTTTCCATTTTCAAATATTGCACTTTTGGTCCCAAATTTTCCAATTCCAATTTTGCCCTTAGCCTTTCTCGATATTTCCATAAGCCATTTTACGAATTTCCATTTTACCCCTAGCCTTTCCTAATATTTCCACATTAACACTTTCATATCCAACTCATGTAATTCTAACAAGGTCAAAATGTAGCCTTGTCCTTGGCTCGTCGCAACGATTTCAAATTATCCGAATGTGCGAACTTACGAGATATAACAGAATGTTCTAAAGGGGGGAAGGATGTTATGTCCCGTACTTTGTACGTTGGAATATTCGAAGTGGTTGCGACAAGTTATGGATAAGGCTATTTTTTTGACTTTGTTGTAAGACACAAGTTGCTTATGAATGTTGTTGGATGGAAATATTAAGGAATTTGGGGTTAAAAGTGAATTATGAAAAGTTAGACATTTCATGAAAATTTGGGGCCAAAAATGAAGTTTTGAAAACTTAAAAAGTCATGAAAAAAAAGTCGTGTGGCCATGCACATGACTAGTGGTCCATGGGCCACTTGGGTGTATAACATAAGTTTATAAAAGATGATTAATTGATCATCTTCATCATATGATCACCTTAGAAATTTCAAGAACCATGGAGAAAGAAAGAGAGAGTCCATTCGCCCACACCATGGCCGAATTTTGTCCTTAAAAATTTGAGCAAGAAAAATTATTTTCTTCTAGTTTCTCTACTAATTGGAAGGTGCTCGTCAACGTGGAGGGTCGTTGGAGCAAGAAAAACGTCCGTTTGTGCAATTGGCAAGCCTAGGTAGAGGAGAAGTTGAATGGAGAAGGTGAGATTTAATCTTGTTTACATGTTATCATAGATAGTTTGTATATGTTGTGGTATGTAAAAATGAAGGAAACCATGAAATTATGATTGTGGAAGGTTGGCCGTATATGTGTGTTTGGCCATGTGCATGTAGTGGTGTGTTGAAGTGATGAATTAATTGTAGTTAGCATGTTTGTGTGTTGTTGTAATGTGTAGAAAATGAATGAAACTCATGGAATGATGTATGTTGAGGAATGACCGTGTAGGGGCTGTTTGGTATGTAAGAAATGAATTAATGTTATCTAGTATTTTGATTGTCGTCGTTATGAATTTTATGATGTAGAATGAAGGTTAATAATCCAAGTTGAAGTTAAAAACCGTGTGGGCTGATTTGGAGTTAATGTGATTTTATTATAGTTTCTTGGATTTGTGAGGATAATGTTGTCAATGTATGAGTTGTTAGTGTAGTTGATGAATTTGGAAGGAAGAAATGTATTGTTGATTGTTTTCTTGCATTGGAGGGGTTCGGGTGGCATGGTGGAATGGATGGGCTGATTTGAATACTTTGCGGATCGCTTGAAATGTCCTTGAATCTTGATTGAATGACCTCGAATTATTACTTGAATATGTGGGCATTGGTATTGGCTTGATCGTATGTAGTTTATTTGAATATAAATGAAATGTTGTCGAATTGTATAGAAAGGAACTATTAATGTTAGAATGCGTTTGGAATTGCTTATTGATATTGTTGATGTGGTTGTTGGTATTGTTGTTGGATATTTAGCCGAGTTGAGTTCTCGGGGTTGATGACTTTATAGGGGAAATCGCCCAAATTTCGTAGACAAAGTGATGGTTTGGAAATGAATTTTTCGACGCTTATGGATAATGTTCGATGCCTATTGATGTTATTGTAGATTGTGAGAAGCCGAGACGTAAGTCGGATTAGCGTAGGAAGTGGCTAAGGTATGTAAAGCTACTCTTTCTCTCTTTGGCATGTCTTAGAGTAAATAAGCTATGACACGCTTCTCAAGGTAATTCTACTCTGGTGATCCGAGCATGTCCATGATTCTTGGCTCTCTCTTGATATTCGTATTCTTAATGTAATCGAATTATGGTTCTTATGTCTTTCGTATGACTATATGTTAAAATTTGCACAAAAGTTTTGTCTTCAAAAGAATTTTGTTTTTAAACGAATCTGAAACTACGAACGTCCGTAACTTTCACAAACGGGCTCGGATCGCTCTGAAACGCTCATAGGAGGTTCCATAATGTATAACATCCCCGACCTCCATAGGCGGGCTCGGATTTGGGTTGACACCTATCCGCGGGGCCCGAGACTTTGCTATGATTAGACTTAATGATTTTCTGAAAAAGACTTAATGTGATTATCGTTTGAACCCCCGAGTATGATTACCTATTTATTTAACGGGTCTGAAATGAGAATTGTTATGTTTATGATTCCGATATGAAGTTATGATCCTTAAGGTTTGGTTTGATATGTGCCGAGTGGCATTCGGAAGAAACGTGATTAGGCTATTGTCCGAATTTGTAAATAATGATTTGCTTTGATTAATTTATTAAGTTTTTGTAAATGTTGGCATTGCATATAGTTACATTGCATATGGTTATAAATATTTTGAATTGCATATAGATCCTACGATTCTGCTCGTGCACACTATTATTACTTCCTTCGCCGAGTCCGGGCCGGTTATTATCGTGCGCGCAATCCAAGTACGATGAGCTTCCGAAGTATGATGAGCGTCTGATACTATAGTGTTATGATGTGTCTGGTACGCCGAGCCCCTCTTGGCCGGGTACCGTGGTTATATGATATGATGTGTGACGGAGAGATGGAGATATGAAAACTTCCGAAGTATGATGAGTTGTGGCGCCCAAGGCAGGAGGGGCGACCACGTTCCGTCCGCCGGGTCCTATCACGGACCGCATAGGGTATGATATGATAATCTGATGATCTGATGACATGATGATTTGATAACGTGATGATCTGATAATATAATGAATCTGTTCTGATGATACGGTAATACGATGACTCTGTTTAATGTGATGATATGATAATATGATCATTCTGTTTAATGTGATGATATGGTATATATACGTATTCAGAAATATGACCTGTTGGTTTCAGAGCCGGTGGTGGGGCAAACCCAATGGTGGGGCAAACCCAGTAGTGAGGCAAATGCCACACTGGTTTAGGCGAATCACACATTGGTTTAGGCGAATCCACATCGGTTAATGTCAGCTACTATGATATGATCTATTTTCCATGTATATGAGATAGAAATGTTTTTAGAAGAAAGCTAAGCATTTCGGCATTCCGATCATTATATTGGTCTTCTGCACCTCGTATGTATGATTTGTCTTCCGATACAAGCACCTTGACATTCTGGTTATTATGATCACTGTCTGTACACCTTACTTCGGTTATGATCTTGTTTTCTGCACTCCATGCTTTACATACTCAGTACATATTCCGTACTGACCCCCTTTCTTCGAGGGCTGCGTTTCATGCGCCTGTGTACACCGTGATGAGCCGAAGGTATTAGTAGAAGATGTTCCAATTTGGATTGGCGAGCTCCATTTTCTCGGATTCGCCGAGTCGTGGCATCATGTTATGGTATACGGAGTTCGTTAGAGACTTTGCGAACGATGTCGTGGGTATAAGACGTCAGTTATGTAATAGGCTATGTAAGCCGATGTATTATTATGCATTGTATTATAAGTTTCGTATGTTATAGATTTTATTTGATTCGAGAAAGGTAGAAAGCACATTATTCTTCGAAAAATTTTCGTTATGTATTTGTGTCATGATTTGAAAGCCAGCGTGATTATGAGTTTTATATGAGTCAGTGGGTTCGCTCGGCCCTAAATAAGGGTCGGGTGCCCATCACGCCCTAACAGAAATTAGGGTGTGACATCCTGCGTGCAGGTTTTGAGATAGTAAGAAATATAGAGGAAGCTCTGCCGAAATTTTCCCAGAAAAAAAAAGAGAATGAGATATGGGTTTGTAATACGACTTGAAAGGTCATGCCGATAGTAATAGTGAGATTAAGACAAGAGTACAGAGGGAAGGAATTGTGATGTATATGAATGTATTGATAAGACAACTTGTGAGATATTAAGGATAAAGTTGATCAGAAAGGGTAAAAGGTTAAGGAGTGCTACACTATGAGATCGAATATGAACGGGACAATGTGAGTACAATGAAGATTGTTGTGAAAATAAGTAAAGCCCAGTGAGAAAGTGGCCAAGGCTATGATGTGATCTATGTAGCTAGAATACAGAGGCAAGTGTGAAATGGAAAAACAAGTTATGAAACGAATAAGGAAGGGTTTGAGTTAAAGATTAAGAGACGACACGAGATAATGTGCCTAGAATGTTACAAGTTGAGTAAAGGGAATTACAAGAAGGAAAAGTTTACCCGAGATATATTGGACCTTATTATGTTGTTCGTAAGGTGAGAAGGTTATGTACTAAAGACATGGCTTTTGTTAGGGTATTGTGGCAGAATAGTAACAGGAAGGAGGTGACTTGAGAAGTTTAAGAGGAGACAAAGAGGAAATATGATTGGTAGGTGAAACGGCATCCTATAGTAATAAAGGAACCCCTCGAGATCCTTATAAGACCTTTTGCGATTAGTTGAACATTCGAGGACGAATGTTCTAAAGGGGGGAAGGATGTTATATCCCGTATTTTGTACATTGGGATATTACAAGCTAATTGCGGAAAGTTAACGACAAGGCCATTTTCCGACTTTTCCTTAAGGCATGAGTTACTTATGATTTTATTGGTATGGAATATTAAGAAAAATTTGGGGTCAAAAGTGAAATTTTGGAAACTTGATAATTCATAAAAATGGCCATATGTGGCCATGTGTGGGGTGTGGGCCATGGGCCACATGGCTAAATTATATATGTAGTAAAAGATGACAATTAAGTCATCTTAATCATTCTTCATCCCTTAGAAATTTCAAGAACCTTGGAGAAAAAAAAAAAAAGGCCATTCGGCCATGGGAGAAAAAAATGGAAGACCAAAATTCTTCTTCAAAAAATTATTTTCTTCTAGCTTTTCTACTAATTAGAAGGTCCTCTACAACGTGGAGTAGTTGTTGGAGCAAGAAAATCGTTCATTGTTTTCATGAACAAGTTTAGCCGAATAGAGAAGTTGAAGGGAAAAGGTGAGGTTTAATCTTCTTTATGTGTTTTATGGATGATTTGTACATGTTGTGAAATGTAGAAATGAATGAAGTTCATGAAAATATGGTGTTGTGTTGTGTGGCCGTGTATGTGTGGTGTAGTGTAGAAGCGAAAAACTAATTGTATTTTGCATGTTTGGGTGTTGTTGTAGTGTGTGGAAATGGATGAAAATCATGGAATTTGTGTGTTGAGGTGGTGGCCGAAAATGGACTGTTTTGGTATGTTAAGGAATGAACTAATTTTATATGGTATTTTGGTTGTTATCGTTATGGATTCTATGATGTAAATGAGAGTTTAATGATCCAAGTTGGTGTCGTAATTGTTGCGGGCTGTTTTAGAAGCCAATACGTTGCCAATGTAGCTTCTTGTATTTATGAAGATAATGTTGTAAACGTGTGGATTGTTGATGTAGTTTATGAGTTTTGGAAGAAAAAAATATGTTATTGTTGTTCGTGTTGAGTTGGGAGGGTTTCGGGTTCCATGGTGTATTGTTTGGATTGTTTGAATGTTGTGTGGATTGTTTGAGGCATTCTTGAAACTTGTTTGAGTGGTCTCGGATTAGCATTTGAATATGCGAGCATTGACGTTGCCTTGAATGTAGAAAGTCGAATTGAACGAAAATGGAATGTCGTCGAATCATATGGAAAAGAATTACTAATGTTAGAATGTGTTTGGAATTGATTATTGATATTGTTTATATGGTTGTTGGTATTGTTGTCGAAGATTTGGCCGAGTTGAATTCTCGGGGTTGTTGAATTTATAGGGGAAATGCGCCCAAATTTACGTAGATAAAGTGCTAGCTTGGAAATTGGATTCTAAGTGCTCATGACTAATGTTTGGCGTCTAACGGCATTATTGTAGATCTTGAGAAGCCGAGACTTAAGTTTGGATTAGCTTAGGAAGCGGACGAGGTATGTAAAGCTTACCCCTTCTTTCTTTTGGCATGTCTTAGTTGTAAGTAGGCTATGACACGAGCCTCGAGGTAATTCTATCCTGACGATCCGAGCATGTCCACGATTCTTATTCACCTCTTAGTGTTGACATTCCTAATGTAGTAGAGTTTTGATCCTTATGTCTTTGTATGATTGGTTTTCAAATGTCGCATAAAAAGTTTTGTTTCAAAAAGAGTTCTGTAACTACGAACGCCCGTAACTTTCACAGAAGGGCTCGGATCGCTTCGAAACGATCGTAGAAGATTTCATAACGAGTAATAATCTTTAACTTCCATAGGCGGGCTCGGATCGGTATGATACTTGTCCGTGGGCCCCCGAGACTTTTCTATGTTTGATTCCAATGACCTTCTGAAAGAACTTAATGTGGCTAGCATCCCGACCCTCGAGTATGGTTACTTACTTATCTGTTAAGTCTGAAATGAGGATTTTATGCATACGATTTTGATACGTATCTGTGGTTCCTAAACGTTCTATTTGATCTGTTCCCGAGTGACGTTCGGAGGAAACTGGATTTGACTTTTGGTTTGGCTTTTAAATGATGGTTCGTTTTGATTAACCTATTGAGTCTTTGAAAATGTTTCAAACTGTATTTGGTTACTCACGATTCTGCTCGTGCAATCTGTTGTTACATTTTTCGCCAAGTCCCGAGCCGGTATGTTATCGTGCGCACTATGCTATATTCTGAAGTATGATGTGATACGAAGTATGATGTGATATGATAATATGATGATTCTGTTCACCGAGTCCCTTGCTGGAGGGCTGGGACACGCTATATGTATATGTATGATGGTACTATGATCTGACCTACCGAGTCCCTCACTGGAGGGCCGGGACACGTTATATGTTATATATATGTATTCTGGAGTATGATCAGTTGGTATCAGAGCCGGTGGTGGGGCAAACCCAGTGGTGGGGCAAACCCAATGGTGGGGCAAACCTCAGCAGGCACGCTGAGTCCCAAAGTGGGGGGTGAGTGTAAGGCCGCCTTAGGCGAATCCCACATTGGTTTAGGCAAATCCCACAATGGTTTAGGCAAATCCCACATTGGTTTAGGCAAATCCCACATTGGTTTAGGCGAATCCCACATCGGTTAATGTCACCTCGTATGATAAGTTATGATGTTGTGATGTGTTACGGTAAGCATGTGATGATCATTTACTTATGTCACTCAGTCCCATTATGGGCCGGATATGATACATGACGTGGATATGCATGATTTGTATTTCGGAGTAAGCATTTTGGCATTCGATTATTATATTTGTCTTCGTGCCTCCGATGTACGATTTGTGTTTCGTATGCAAGCACTTTAGTATTCGGCTATTATGCTCACTTTCTGTACTCCTTACTTCGGTTATGACCTGATTTTCTGTATGCCATGCTTTACATGCTCCGTACATATTCCGTACTGACCCTTCTTTCTCCGGGGGCTGCGTTTCATGCCGCGCAGGTATATACAGATGAGTAGAAGATGTTCCAGTGGGATTGGCGAGCTCCATTTTCTCCCGGAGTGCTGCCGAGTAGGAGTGCTTATGTTATGATATCTGGAGTTATGTTAGAGCCTTTGCGACCGGTGTCGAGTATATGATATGTCGGTTTAGTAAGCGGCTATGTAAGCCGATGTATCAATATGCATTATGTTACGAACTTCATATGTTGACAGATTTCATACAGTACTAGTTTTATTTGATTTGATAAAGATGAAAGGCATGCTTGTTTTCTGAAAAATTTTCATTATGTGCTTATGTCATGTTTTGCGGGCCCAGTATGATTATGAGTATTACGAAAGTCATCGGGTTCGCTCGGCCCTAGGTAAGGGTCGGGTTCCCATTATGCCCTATCGGAAATTAGGGTGTGACATGAATCTACCTTTCGGCAAAGCCGTATTGCCCTTCCATTCCAAAGTTGTTTCCCCCAAAAAGTGGAACGTGACAGCCTTCGTGCAATACCCCACACTAGCATAAACGGAAGCTAACCAATCCATTCCCATAATGACGTCAAAGTTGACCATCTATAACTCTATAAGATCTGCTATGATCTGACGACCACAAACAACTACGTTTAACAACCACGATAAATCTTTCTAGCAATAACAGGCTCACCAATAGGTGTAGACACAAAATATGGTTCTTTTAACAATTCTGGCATTATACAGAATTTTTCGGCCGTAAATGCAGTGACATAGGACAAATTGGACCCCGGATCTATTAACGCATAAATGTTATATGAATAGACTATTAATGTACCTGTCACAACATCTGGTGAGGACATCATGTCCTTACGACCTGCCAAAGCATAGATACGGTTCTGAGCACCGCCTGTACCAGAAGCTCCTCCCTCACCTCTGCCTCGCCTGCTGACGACTGGGGCCCGCACCCAAGAGGACACACATATGCTGATGACTCTGCTATAGAACCCACTGGCTCATACCAGTAGGTCTCCCCTGTGGGCTGTCTGTCACACCCTGATCTTATTAGGGTGTGATGGGCACCCGACCCTTACTTAGGGCCGAGCGAACCCTCAGACTCTTACTGCATACGGAATCACGCCAAACTTTTTAAACCAAATGAGATAAAATACATAGCAAAATTTTTCAGAAATATTCTTTCTCGTAGCCTTCAAATCGAACAAGTTTATAATCATACAAAATTCAATACATAACACAGACCGACATATCGGTACCGACGAAGCCACTTACGGCACCGACAACCAATACCCACGACGCCGTCGCAAAGTCTCTAACACATCAGTAAATCATAACAAACAAACTCGACTCGGCGGCACTCCGGGAAAATGGAGCTTGCCATCTCCGCCGGAACATCTTCTATAATAACTTCGCCATCCGGGAGTACTCGCGCGCATGAACGCGCCCCGAAGATGGGGGTCGACGTGAAAAATGTACCGAGCATGTAAGGCAATAATACGTAAAACGTAACCATAACCGAAACAAACGGACTAAAGATAAGTACATTAGTCAAAATACCGTACGCTTATTCTTCGCACACAAATCGGACATACCGTCTCATATATCGGAAAAGTACGGAAGGTAAGTGAGTCGCCCGAGTACTAAAATGCTTATCTTACAATTACAGATCGCATGTCCGAAGAGGTGCAGAAAATATAGAGCGCACCGGTGATGTCACACGTTGGACGGAGTGCAAAGCGTACAGAACGTTCAGACGAGGTCATATATTGGACGGAATATCAAACGTACAGAATGCTCAGATGATGTCTTATATCAGACGCAGACGTACAGAGCTATATCGAACAGACCCATAATCAGAGTTCGGCGTACAGAGCTGTGTCGGATAGATTCGTAGTCAGAGTCAGACGTACGGAACATACCGTACAGTCCGTGAACGAGCCAGGACGTACGAGACGTATCGGACGGTATTCGTAATCAAAATCAGAAGCATGGAGGCATAATAGGCAGAGCCTTATCAAAATCAGATATGTAGAAGTCTGACGTACAAAATCGTCATCAGAGTCAGAAGTACAAAAAAAAATGCAGACCTAGTCCAGAATATCAAAATGCTTATTTTCAGACCACAGATTATGCATAACGGATCATATATTATCATAAGCATATCGATAACGGATCCGCCCTCCAATGAGGGACGCGTATGAATCCCGCCTAGTACGGGACGCGGTGAAACGCGATCATATGCCATCCTGGCCACCGTCCCCATATCATCATATCATAATATCATATACATAAACAGAGCCCGGCCCGCCTATGAGGGACGCGGTGAACAATGCAGTGGAACCCGCACGATAACAGAACCTGGCCCGGGACGCAGTGAACAGATACATTGAGCCTTGCACGAGCAGAGTCGTGAGAAACCATATGCACATAAATCCAGACTCGATGAATACGTACACTTACCGACATTCAAAAGCTCAGAAACGAATTTCGGGTTATTCCAAATTAATATCGAGAAGTTATGAGCGTTTGAAATACAGAAACCTCTTCGGACTTTTTAAGCGATCCGAGATCGTACGTGGAGAACATTAAGGCTTATAGAGCATACTCATATTAGAATACTCGGATCAGACGACTCATATCCGAATACACATAGCAGAATACTTATATCGGACACTCATACCGGAGTACTCATATCAGAGTTATCATATCAGAATGCTTACACCAAAATACTTAGATCAGAATACCTATGTCAGAACACATATATATCAGAATATTTATTTTTGACTACTTATATCAGAATATTTAAATCAGATCATTCGTACCGAAGCATTTATATCAGAATAATCGAGCCAGAATGCTCATATCTGAGTTACCAGACACTTATATCAAATTCGGAACAATAGTCAAAGGTTTCCTTAATTATCTTACGGAAATAAGACAAATGGAACAATACAATTAAATCTCGGGATCGTGGACCCACCTCGGGTCAAGTCGAGGTAACGAACATAAAAACGTGGTCATTATGTGCCATTGGATCATCCTCAAAGATTTCAAGGCATTCCGCTTTCATTCGAGGAAAGTTACGGACGTTTGAACATTTCTTTACAATAAACGTAAGTTATTTAGTTCAATTCTCTCGAATGAAAAGGGATAAACATAAGCTCGGATTTCTAAGAGTAGAGTCATCCCCGAGGCTCAAATCATAGCCTATCACATCTAGGACATGCCAAGAGAAAGAAAGGGGAAGCCTTACATACCTTTTCCGCTTCTTAAGCTTTTCCAATTTCGAATCCCGTTTTCGCCAAAATCTACAAATAGTCATGTTTACCAATTGTGAGTTATAGCTTCCAAGAGTTCAACTTAAATTCATGTTTGTCTACCGAAATTTCGGCAGCATTTCCCCTATACATATAGCATCCCCGAGACTTAGCTCGGCTCCAAATAGCAACAACAATCCGAGAATGGAACTCGGCCACATTATCAACAACAATGCCAACAATTATTCTAACAACACTATAGTATTCAAAATGATCCAATCAACATACAATATCGCCTTAACCTCTCCAACCTCAATAACAACATTGGCAACATATTTTCCTTTATTCTAGATTCATGAACCATGTCAACAACCACACATTAACAATACTACTCATGCAATGCAAGAATGCAAGCTAATGTCGCATTAACTTCTTCAATATTCTGACAACGATTACAACTTTATTTTAAGCCATCAAACCTTCATTTTTTTTTCATTAAATTCACCACACAACAACTAGAATATCACATAGAATCAATTCACCATACTTGCCAACCCACTCACCATTCGCCACAACAACTACTTGTATATTTTCATGAATTTTCCATCTATTTCTATACATTACAACAACAACCAACATACTACATAAAATTGATCCACTCTTGCTACACACATAGCATGCACACGGCCAAGACCCCCATTCACCAAATTCATGATTTTCCTTCATTCCCACACATCACAATATATACAAAACATTCATAGCATATGAAAATGAAGATTGGACCTTACCTTCTTTATTCATTTTCTTCACTCGGCTAGGCTTGATATTTTGCCACAACGGATGATTTTCTTATTCCAATAACTACTCCATGTTGTAGAGGACCTCTCACTTGATAGGGAATCTAGAACAAAGTAATTTTTCCTTAATTAATTTCCATGGCCAAATTCGGCCATGGCTTGGCCGAGTAGCCCCTCTCCTCTTTTTCTTTCTTTCTTTCTCTCTTGTTTCTTGAATGATGAATGATATGTCTTACCATGTAAGCTCATATATATATATATATATAGTTATTACAATCATGTGAGGGGCACATGCCCCCTCTCTAGAATTTTCTTGAATTTTATGGCAAAGATGACTTATTTTGTCATCTTTTTTTCTTTTTTTTTTTTTTGCATGGCACCTTTGGAACCTTCATGAACCTCATGTAAAATTCCCGTTTTGCCCCTCGACTTTCCTCAATATTACCATTTTGCCCCTAGCCTTCCACATTATTTCCATTGGCCATTTTGCAAATTTCTTTTTACCCATGGTCTTTCCCAACATTTTCATACTACCAATGTTCATGAATAGTATTCCTAACAACTCGTACCTTAAAATAATTCTTGAAAATGACCTTGTCCTTATCTTGCCACGACTTTCTCGAATTATCCGAATGTATGAAGTACGGGATATAACATCCTCCCCCCCTTTAGAACATTCGTCCTCGAATGTTCAACTGATCTTATGGGGTGTCATAATACTCGGGAGGATCCCCCTTATAGTTTTCCTTTTTCTTCATACTCATTCTTGCTAAGTCCGATATAATATATTCTCCCCCCCCCCCCCCTTTAGGGGTTCCTTATATACCCATAGCTCCGAGTATCCTTTACTCGATTGAGGCCTTCTTGCACAAGTGCCAAGCATTAGGACATACGTGTCCACTAATATACCTCCCTCACAAATGAAGCATCGCACGCATTCATATGTATACACATAGTTATTATTAACTAACCCACAAAATACTTCCAAACGTCGTTCAAGCCTATCCTAATTCCAAAGCCGTAGCGTTCTTCCGTCTCTTCTCTATTCCAACTCATTGCGTGTAGGTAGCTCCTTTTTATAGTCTCCAACCATCTTGTACCTTCTATTTTTCCCATTTGTTTCTTGGATCAACATTTGTGAAAATTTTGGCATACTTCCTGTGAGGGTCACCCATCATGAAATTGCTCCCACCGAGCACGCTTAACCCCGAAACTTTGGTGGGATTTGGTGCCTTAATGCTGATATAATCGCGTCCACTTCCTCATGTGCCCTTTACTACATAATCTAAAGCCAGTCAAAGTTTCACAGATTCTGAAGCATTTTCGTAACACGTCCTTTCTTATGCAATTACCGTTTTGCCCTTTTTCAATCTTCCATATCACCTTCACAAATTCTTATTATCCGAAATCTGTACACCGCGAATGCCATCAATACCTTACAGAGTATATAACTTCATATCACATTCTTGCCATCCGGAACTGCCGGTCTCGGGTAACTGGTCAAATATATCCACACTTACCTCCTTCCGTCGTATGTAAGGCTTACACATGGAATTTCTTATTTCATTTTCCTATGACTTGGCTCTATCGCACGATCTATGACAGAAAGAAGGTCAACAATTCCTAGATGCCCCGTAGCCTCCTGTTTATAAATGTGGCGCGCTTCACATCATAAACAGGACTCTACCGGACACGACTTTGCAGACAACCCCACGGACAGACCTCGCTCTGATACCACTTTGTCACACCCTGATCTTATTAGGGTGTGATGGGCACCCGACCCTTACTTAGGGCCGAGCGAACCCTCAGACTCTTACTGCATACAGAATCACGCCAAACTTTTTTAAACCAAATGAGATAAAATACATAGCAAAATTTTTTTTTCTTTCTCGTAGCCTTCAAATCGAACAAGTTTATAATCATACAAAATTCAATACATAACACGGACCGACATATCCAACACGAAGCCACTAAGGCACCGACAACTAACACCCACGACGCCGTCGCAAGTCTCTAAACACGTATCCGTAAATCATAACGGACAAACTCCCGACTCGGCAGCACTCGGAAAATGGAGCTTGCCATCTCGCCGGAACATCTTTCATAATAACTTCACTATTCGGGAGTACCGCGCGGCATTAACGCAGCCCCCCCGAAGACAAGGGGTCGCACGGAAAATGTTCTGAGCATGTAAGGCATGTAATACAGAAAACAGAACCATAACTGAAACAAACAGGACTAAAGATGTCACGACCCAGCCCCGAAGGCCGTGACTAGCGCCCGACCTGGGCACCCGTACGTACCAAAAGCCCAAAGATAGTAACTCAAATATCTAGAAAAATTTGGGCAGAGTTTCCTCTATTTTTCTTACTAACCAAAATAAACTCGCACGTGTAAAATACCAACATATCCGTACACACATATATAGGCAAGCCGCAAGGCCGGCCGTGGCAGAAACGCCCGAACATATCACATATACAAATACCGTACGTACATAGCCATAACCCACATACATGTCTACGAACTCTAACATACATAATAATCGAAGACGGGACGAGGCCCCGCCCACCCAAATAAGCATATGAACACCATGTATGTGACGAAAGTATATACCAAAAAGTATAAGCCTGATCGGGGAGCGACTCCGGACGATAGGCATCCTACGCCGCGCGTATCACGAAATGCGTCCGACACGCGGCATGTGGCGCGACCCCCCCCCGGAGAATAGGGGGTCGGCATTTTAAAAAATGTGTAGTATGTAAGCGGAAAAGTAACAAATATAACCATAATCAAAGATAGGAGTACAGAAACATAACAGATAGAGCTATTGTCACGACCCAGCTCCGTGGGCCGCGGCTGTGCTCCTACCCCAGGCACCCGAACGGACGTACGAACCAAAATGTCACATCGAACATATTCGCATTTAATAGGCATACCGTACCGATAATCGCGCATATCATACAAATGCGGTCCTGGCGGGGGTCGCCGTGTCAAAACATCATGTCGAATAAAAAGGTGGCGGAATGTACGCCGCGCGTACACACTCATACAAACGGATGGGCCATATCGGCCAAAGTAACATACGGGGCTGCGGGGGCCGTGTAGACGCGAATCGAGAATCATGTACATACCGGGGACCACACCCGCGAGCGGACCCTCGACCCACCAATATGACTACGTGCCTCATACACAACGGGGAACAAACGAACATATGACGGGACAGGGCCCCGCCGTGCCGGGATAGTCACAAATGTACGGAGAATACAATAGCAAAAGTAATATACCGAGAGTATAGCTCCGGATCAAAGGAGCCTCCCAAACGACGGTCAGGGTCCTAAGGTTGCCGCGACGTGCTCGCCGGACCGAACCCCCCCGTACACAACGCGGCATGAAGCTGTGACCCCGAAGGACGGGGGCGACGGGAACAAGTCCCGGGGATGTAAAACGGAAAATACGATCAAAGAGGGGTGCGGGGAAATACAATCAAGCGAATATAACGGGTCAAACTTTTTTTCGAG
>NC_081346.1:41217703-41225833 GCF_029784015.1 Lycium ferocissimum
GGGGGTAATTTAGGGAATGAATAGTAACCCAAAACCCAAAAAACGGTTTCTGGGAGCGGTCTTCCCCGGGGCCCCGCCCCGGGCCTAGGGGTCAAAGACATGGTAGGAATGGTAAGCACATCCTGATTGCGCTCCGCTTCAACTCTTAGTTCTGTTTCTCCAAAAACCGCAAATGGTCATCTTTACCAATTACTATTCATGAAAGTTAACATTTCAATCTTTGACTATACTGCGAAATTTCGGCAGCACTTCACCTATAAATAGGACACCCCGAGATTCGACTCGGCTTAAGACAATCAACAACAACCCAACAACACTACCAACAACATCAATAAGAAATCAAAAATGCGTTCTAGTACGAGTAGTATTCCTTTCTTTATAACGCAATAACTACATCCAACTTCACATCGAATGCAATATCGACATTTTCATATACATCAAAATCATTATAATACCGTTCGGAAGCATCTCATAACATTCTGTAATATATACATAAGATATACAATTTATGCAAACTTTCCATCCAAGCCATAACTTATTTTTTCATAATTTTATAAAATCATACTAAGCAGACAAGTTTCCCCACATTCCATTTACATGCAAATTTATATCATTTCTCTTACCCTTACATTGCAAGGATCACAACTATACCACTAACACACTAAACCACATTAATTCCTTTCCATTTCCATTTTCACTATATCACACGGCCACACCACATATTTCTAACTTCAACCAAATTTATTCACCTTTCGTTTACAATATAACTTCCGCCATAACAATAACTAGGGTACAACATAGAATTCCACACGTTCCAACATACCATTGTACACACACACACGGCTACCTACCTACATGCACACACACGGCCACACACTTCAACACACCATATTCCTTTAATTTTCATTCATCTCAACCCTTATAAATTTTCTATAACATGAAAAGAAAGCATAAAATTCTTGCTTGTCCTTAACCTCATGGCACACGGCCATGCATGGTTTCACCTACACCCACGGCTATGCACACATACACCACACTCCCTTAATCCTCATCCAACTCTCTAATCACTCTAACATGCATATTCATTCCATACATAAAAGAATAGAATTCATACCTTAGTCTTCAATTTCAACTCGCCGCA
This sequence comes from Lycium ferocissimum, assembly GCF_029784015.1. Taxonomy (NCBI): domain Eukaryota; kingdom Viridiplantae; phylum Streptophyta; class Magnoliopsida; order Solanales; family Solanaceae; genus Lycium; species Lycium ferocissimum. The sequence goes on from NC_081346.1 coordinate 41,218,845, forward strand.
AACGTCGTTCTTTTTGCTTGACTAATTGTATCACGTCGAAGAGCGCGTTGAACTTGCTACTAATTCAAAGAGAACAAGATTTATGGATCAAAGTTGATGGCCTAAGAATTTTTTTTCTTTTCTTTCCCTTGGCCGACTGACTTCCTTTCTCTCTCTTTCTTGATTTTTTTAACTTGTTTTGTTTTGATTTTTCTTGAAAATTCTAGACAACTTTCAGTGCCCATATATTAATTAGTCATATCGCATGGCATGTGACCATTCCCATGGGTTGGGCCAAGCCATGCTGGCCGGCCACCCCTATGGTTTGGGCTCCAATTTTTCTTATTTTTCTTTGGCCCAATTGTTCACAATTCATATGTGAAAATTCTGAGAAGCAAATTTTCAAGATTCCAATTTTGCCCTTGCCTTCCTCACGTATTTCCACGTCGCCATTTTAAGTGAACAACACACACGTCTTAATTTTTTAATCACACATGGCCTTATTCTTTACAATTCAAAATTATTTCAACTTTTTCAAGCATACGAAAATGTCGGATATAACAGCTATGATTAGAAGCTGGAGTACAAAAGGTAATACCTTGTCCGAGACCTCAGGAAACATAATGCCTATCGGATCATATAATGCCATGCAAACATGTATCGCGTCCCGGCCCTCCGATAAGGGACTCGGTAAGTGAAATCATGCATAGCAAATCATGTATCATGTGTGCGGATAGCGTGTCCGGCCACTGCTTAAGGGACTCGGTAATATGGAATCATGTCCGTCAAATCATACATCATGTACATACAACGTGTCCCGGCCTCCTACGCGGTCTCGGTGGATAATAATCATATGCGGTCACAGCCGCCATCCCGTATCATCGTATCATAATCATACAAATAACGTGTCCCGCCATGTACGAGGGACTCGGTGAATAATGCGACAGGTGCGCACGAGAACATGTGTCCTGGCCGGGCTCGGTGAAAAGACATATCATAACTTGCACGAACGAGGCAATGCAAAACATATGCATGTAAGTCCGGACTCAATAGACAAATCAACAATAAGCCATAATTCGTACTTTTCGACATCGTGACGGATTATGTCAAAACGAATTTTGAGGCCGTTCTACGAAGCAAATACATTACGGGCTCCCGAGAATATTCGGAATGATCGTTCTTAACACATGGAACAATTCAAATGACATATCACTACAAAGAATTCGGACGATGATCATAGTATATATGTATTGCCCTTTTTGGGGATGGCACGATTACTTGTATCGAATCATGTTTCGGGATCATAAGACATGTCAAAATATATTATAGATTCATCGTATTTATCACTTGACATCGGACATTTATCGAAAGATTCTTTTAAACATTGTATGGAAATAAATCAATTAGCGCCCATAGTAAGAGGTCTCGGGTCTGTGGGCCCACGCCGAGGTCAAATCGAGGCGGCGGGCATAAGTTACGGATCATAGACTTTATAAAATCATTATAAGCGTTTGGGACATTCGAGGTCCATTTGAGAAGGTTTACGTACATATAAATCATTTTGAAGACAATTTGTGAAGAAATCGGTTCCAATCTTCAACGATTTAGCATGCTTATTTTCAATCTTAGATTATGAGACGCAAAAGTGCAATCAAGGCTTTCAAGCCTATTACGCTCGTAACATGCCAAAGAAAGATAGGGAAGGCCCTTACATACCTTGGTTGTGCCTTACGCTCCTCAAATCTCATTCCGTTTTCGTCGTAAATGTAACAAATGGTCATCTTTACCGTTGCTATTCATGCAAGTTAACATTTCACTCTTGGGTTTATATTTTGCTCTAGAAATTTCGGAAAGACCTCCCTATAAATATGACACCCGAGATCGAACTCGGCCAAACAACCAACAACAAGCCAACAACAATACCAAGAATCATTATAAACGCAACATAGCATAACTAGTTTCTTTTCTACATACGGCAACAACTTCCATTCCAACTTCCAACATGAACTTTCATAACATATTTTCACCTTTCAATTCCATTAACCACCATCATAATTCACATTTAGAACCTTACTTCCACCATTATATAAGAATCATACAAAATTCATATAAATTCCCAATTACATACAAGCAAATACCAATTGAAGTCATTAAGCCCATTATTTTACGTCACAAAGGTTACAACGACACAACTAACGAACTAAACAGAATGCAATCCATCTCCTTTATACTACACAACATCACACGGCCAACATCCATATTTTTCAATTCAACCCAATTCATCCAACTTTCATTTCCAATATAAATTTCACAACAACCATAACTATATCATATATACACATACACGGCCACACCACAAATTCATACACCACACGGCTCACACACATACAATCATAATTCCATGCTTTTCATTCAATTTCACATACCATAACATGCATATAACCTTCCATAACATAACAAAGACATGAAATCCTTACCTTTTCCAATAAACTCTCCTTGCCAACACAACACCTCCTTGCCTTGAATATTATACCACCTTGAAGAGCACTTTGAGCTTAGCAAGAATATGGGAAAATCACAATTTTTGGACTAGGATTGGAAGCTTGGAAATTTTTCTTTCTTTTCTTTTTCTCTTTTTCTCTCTCTCGGCCGGGTATTTTTTTCTTGTTCTTGATTTGTTTTGATCTCTCTGAATATTCTGAGGGGAACATATATAGATATATACTTGCCCCCTTAATTGCTCACATGCATAGCACATGCAAAATTTATTACTTAAAGTGGGTTTGGGCTAAGGTTGGCAGCCACCCCCCCCCCCTTCTTGGGGTTTCAATTTCTCGACTTATTCTTTGAGCCCAATGATTTAAAATCTCGTTTTGTAATTCCAAACAAATTTTCGAAATTCCAATTTTGCCCTTAGGCACTTCTCCGACGTTTACGCATCCATATTCCCATAAGTAACAACATACTCACCAATTGGAGTCAAAACATGACCTTATTCTTACAAGTCACAATTATTTCTAAATTCTCCAAATAGGCTAAAACACGGGATGTAACAAAAGATAAGTACATTAGTCAAAATACCGGCGCGCTTATTCTTCGGTTGCAAATCGAACATACACATCTCATATATCGAAGGAGTACGGAAAGGTAAGTGAGTCGACTAGAGTACTAAAATGCTTATCTTACAATTACGAATCGCATGTCAAAGAAGGTGCGAGAAAATATAGAGCGCGTCGGTGATATCACGCGTTGGACGGAGTGCAAAGCGTACGAACGTTCGGACGGGGTCATATATCGGACGGAATATCAAACGTACGGAATGTAGATGATGTGTCCCATATCGGACGCGGACGTGCGAGCTATGTCGAACGGACCCGTAATCGAGTTAGGCGTACGGGCGTGTCGGATAGATTCGTAGTCGAGTCGGACGTACGAAGTATGCCGGACGGGTGTGAAGCAGACGGACGTGCGGACGTGTCGGACGATTCGTAATCAAAATCGGAAACATGGAGGCATGGCGGAGCACCCATCAAAATCAGTTGTGTGAGAGGTACGACGTACAAAATCGTCATCGAGTCGAAGTACAAAAAAAAATGGGACCTTGTCGAATATCAAAATGTCTTATTTTCGGACCACGGATTATGCATAACGGATCATATATTATCATAAGCATATGCGATAACAGAGATCCAGAGCCCTCCGATGAGGGACGCGGTGTGAACCGGCCGCCACAGTACGGGACGCGGTGAGCAGAGACGGATCCGTATACCCCGTCCCGCTTCACGGGTCCCCATATCGTCGGATCCTTAATATCATATACATAAACGAGCCGGCACTTTATGGGGACGCGGTGAATAATGCGGAAATGGAACCGCGCGATAACGGGCACGGCCGGGACGCGGGTTAACGGATCACATTGAGCCTTGTGGCGAGCGGTCGTGAGGAAATATGCAGCAACGTAAATCCCGGACTCGATGAATGCGTACGCCACCAGGCATTCAAAAAAGCTCGACGAATTTCGGGTTCTTCGAATTAATATCGGGAAGTTATTAGCGTTTGAAATATAGAAACCTCTTCGGACTTTTAAGCGATCCGAGATCGTACGTGGAGAACATTAAGGCTTATAGAGCATACTCGTATTAGAATACTCGGATCGGACGACTCGTATCCGAATACACATAGCGAGAATACTTATATATCGGACACTCGTACGGAGTACTCGTATCGGAGTTATCATATCGGAATGCTTACACCAAAATACTTAGATCGGGAATACGCAATAACCCGAACACGTATATCGGAATATTTATTTTTGAATACTTATGTCGAATATTTAAATCGAGATCATTAAATGCTGAAACGTTTATATCGGAATAATCGAGCCGGAATGCTCGTATCGGGATTACCAGACACTTATATCAAATTCGGAACAATGATCGAAGATTTCTTAATTATGCTTACGGAGGGAAATAAGACAAATGGAACAATACGATTAAATCTCGGGAGACTGTGGGCCCACCTGATCAAGTCGGGTAACGAACATAAAAACGTGGTCATTATGTGCCATTGGATCATCCTCGAATTTGAGCATTAGAAAGCTTTCATTTCAAAGGTTACGGACGTTTGAACATTTCTTCTGATAAAGCGTAAGTTATTTGGTTCAATTCTCTTGAATGAAGAGGGATAAACATAAACTCGGATTTCTAGGTAAGTCGTCACAGGGGCTCCGTCTTAGCCTATCACATCTAGGACATACCCCGAAAGAAAGGGTAAGCCTTACATACCTTTTCGCTTCTTAAGCTTTTCCCGATTTCGAATCCGTTTTCGCAGAAATCGATAATTACGTGTTTACCGATTGTGAGTTTATAGGCTCGAGTTCGACTTAAATTCGTGTTTGTCTACGAAATTTCGGCGGCATTTCCCTATACATATAGCATCCGGGGCTAGCTCGGCTCCCGAATAGCAACAACAGTCAGAGAATGGAACTCGGCCACATTATCAATGACAATGCCAACAAATTATTCTAACAACACTATAGTATTCAAAATGATCCAATCAACATACAATGTCGCCGAACCTCTCCCAACCTCAATAACAACATTGGCAACATATTTTCCTTTATTCTAGATTCATGAACCATGTCGACAACCACACGTTAACAATACTACTCATGCAGTACAGAATGCAGCTAATGTCGCATTAACCAGCACAATATTCGAACAACGATTACAACTTTATTTTAAGCCATCAAACCTTCATTTTTTTTTCATTAAATTCACCACACAACAACTAGAATATCACATAGAATCAATTCACCATACTTGCCAACCCACTACTTCATTCGACCACTGACAAACTCTTGTATATTTTCGCCCCAGATTTTCCATCTATTTCTATACATTACAACAACAACCAACATACTACATAAAATTGATCCACTGCTACACGTAGCATGCACACGGCCAGACCCCCCCCCCCCCCCCCGTTCACCAAATTCATGATTTTCCTTCATTCCCGCACATCCTGATATACTCTGAAAACATTCATAGCGTATGAAAATGAAGATTGGACCTTACACTTCTTTATTCATTTTCTTCGGTCGGCTAGGCTTGATATTTTGCCACAACGGATGATTTTCTTATTCCAATAACTACTCCGTGTTGTAGAGGGACCTCTCGCTTGATAGGGAATCTAGAACAAAGTAATTTTCCTTAATTAATTTCCATGTGAGTCGGCCATGGCTTGGCCAGTAGCCACACTCTCCTCTTTTCTTTCTTTCTCTCTCTCTCTTGTTTCTTGAATGATGAATGATATGTCTTACCATGTAAGCTCGTATATATATATATATAGTTAATATACAATCAAGTGAGGGGCACGTACCCCTCTGCAAATTTTCTTGAATTTTATGGCAAAGATGACTTATTTTGTCATCTTTTTTTTTTGCATGGCACATGCTGGAACCTTCATGAACCTCGTATAAAATTCCCGTTTTGCCCTCGACTTTCCTCGATATTGCCATTTCGCCTAATATGCCACGTTATTTCCATTATTGCATTTTGCAATTCTCTTTTTACGTAATTAACAAACATTTTCATACTACCGATGTTCGTGAATAGTAGTCTAACGACTCGTACCTTAAAATAATTCTTGAAAATGACCGCGTCCTTATCTTGCCACGACTTTCTCGGGTGTCAAGATGGCCAACGTGCGGGATATAACTGTATCCCTCTTAAAATGATACGAGGTACGCCTGATGTAACGAACTCTCGACCCGTACCCCGACATCGCCCGTCGTGCTACGCCCACAATTACCTTGTTGTGGTAGTGATCGATCATCCGGGACCCTGCTGTTGTGACCCGAAAAGCACGGGAACTCTTACAGTCACGATGGTGTATAATACCACAGTGTATCCCTGGGATTGAGGTGATGATACTTTAAATGGCCTGCAAATCTTCAGGGTTTAAACTCCCTTACTCTCGCCTTGTTGACTGTATCGCACTTTGATCTTGATCGGTGTGATGGGCGCCGACCCCGTCGCCGGGCCAGGCGAACCGGCCCGACTCTGCACGTCTTTCAATTTTTTTTTTCAAAAACCTTTAAGACAAGTAGCTGCTAAGTAGTTTATTGAAATATCCTTTTGTTGCTTTTAAATCAAACTAAAATATGTAGCGTACTAACTGCGTGTCATAATACAAGCTGACTCACGAAACCCGCGGCTACGTACGCGAGAGTCTACACGTAATCGAGAAATCCGCGCGTATGTGACTCGGCTACGCTCCGGACGAATGGAGCTTGCCAATTTATTTGGGGCTGTCTTCTATCTTGACTTTTATCTGATGCGGGTGTACTGCAGTGGCATGAGCACGCGCCCAGAAAGAAGAGGGGTCGATGCGAGCAATATATTTGGTATGTAAGGCATGAACGATGGCTACTTGTAGTAAAAATTTGTACATATGAGATGTCATGTGTGAAGCGGTAACTTTTGTGCGAGGTAATAACTGTATGAAGC
>NC_081346.1:41225933-41234668 GCF_029784015.1 Lycium ferocissimum
CGGATTTCCCCTTTTTTTTCCCAAAAGGTTTTGGGCGTTTGAACACTTCTTTCTTTAAAGCACAAGTTATGGATTCAATTCTATTGAATGAAAAAGGAATAAATTTAGGTGTAGTTTCGAGGGGTAGGACTCTTCCCAGAGATTGGGGATTCGACCTATACTAACTAGGACATGCGAAAAGGAAGGAGAGGTGGACTTCACGTACCTTTTCGCTTTTGCTCCGTCTCCAAACTCCAGCTCCCAAGTTAGCCAAAATCTACAAATTGGTCATGTTTACCAAACATGATTAGTGCCTTAAATTGAATTCTTAAAATAACTTGCTCTGAAATTTTAGCGTACCTCCTGTAAATATTCCATTCACAAGTTCAACGGCGATTTTACTCAACAACAATCAGGAATTCAAACCGGCCAAACTATCAAATACTGTACCAACAAACTTATATTCAATTCAACTCCAATTCAATTCTTTTCAATACAATTCAATTCAATTCCATACAATTCAATATAACTCAATACAATATAATTCACATAATATTCCAACAATACCATCAACATACTACTTACCCACATCTTCCAATTTATGCAACAACAACAACATTTTTCCTTCTTTTCAAATTCAAGCGCAACATTCAATTTTCATTCCTCGAACCATTAAATCTTTATTCTAACATCATAAAAACCTACCATAACAACAATTGCCATCATAAATAAAATTAATTCACCACACCTAGCATAACCTACCATTCGGTACACCCACTTAAGCATACTTTTCATGAATTTCTATATTTTCCATTCATTACAACAACAACCAACACACAACACAACATGACATAACACATACACACATTACACACTCACGGCCACACACTCCCACACACTTCCACCACATGAATTTTCATCCATTTCATACTCCACAACATGCATAAACACTCATAACATACAAAAGAGGCATTAAACCTTACCTTTTCCTCAACTCTTCACTTGACTCAAATCAACAACCTTATGAATATGAGTTCTTCTTGCCCACACCAATCACTCCCTTCACTAAGAACCCTCCAAGGTTGTTTGGATATGAATAAACAAGTTGGAAACTCTCTTTTTTTTTTCGGTTTTCTCTTTTTTTTTTTTCACTAAAGTAGGAATGGCCATTTTTTTTTCTCTCTCTCTCTCTTTCTTGCTTTCTTGAAGAAAACTCTAGGGAAAAATAAGATGACCAAGTCATCTCTCCCATATATATACTTAGCCTCCTTCAATAATAATCGACCATATTGGCTTCTTGGCTTGATTTAATTTGTAAATAATGCAAGTGGGGCCCATGGCCAAATGGCCTCTTTCTTGAAATTTCTAGCAAATTTCTCCTTTTTCATGAAAAATATTTTCCTTAGTTCCAAATTTGCCCCTAGCCTTTCTCCATATTTCCATGAGTCATTTTGCAAATTTACCTTTCTTTTGACCTTTCTTAATATTCCAACTTTAACATTTCCTTAAGCAACTTGTGTCACTTGCCTCGACTTGCAGGGGTACAAAATACGGAATGTAACATGTACTACTTGTATCACTTATAATATATCTTTACAAAATCCAGAGCATGTGGGCCTTAACTCGTAGTTCGAGGGCTATCATCGAGTGATCATGTTAACCGATTTACTCCATACACTCTCCAAATGTCATATATATGTTCTTATGCTCAGATAACATAATCTTCATCCATAATCCTTGTGTAACTGCTCTCACGAGCTCGTACTAGCAGAGTCCACGGTCTTGATAACGCGAAATTTTCCAAGGTGTAGCAGAGGAAACTGAGGAGATAAATAAGATTTCAAGCTCTACAAACCTTGATTGAGGTAGGATATTCTTTACTATGGGTGTTATAGGTGTATCATGGACATTTAATTGTTAAAGCCGTAAAGTCTAGTGATTGGTTGAGAATTTGGAAACATCGTGTGGGGTGTTTTATTGAGCATATTGAGGTTGATGATGATGTTGTTGATATTGGTGTTGCTATTGTTGTTTTGTTGGTATTGTGATTTCGGGCTAGGGATATAAACGAGGGGAGATCTTTGTCGATTCAGACATGATTCTAAAATGATTTAATTTAAAGGATTAAAATGAGCATATGACGATAAGCCTAACAATAGTATGAATTCTCTTGAATGTAGATTTATGAGCTTGGGAGGACAAGTGTTAAGTAGTTAAAGTTAAGGCGGCGAAAGGTATGTTAAGGTTGTCCCTTTCTTTTCCAAAGGCATGATTCTTTTCTTGTGAACCCATACATGTTTTCCATAATATCCTTATTCCCAAAAAAGCTAGAAGTTCGTGATTCTCAAAGTTCTTATATTGCTAAAGATAGATGTTTCCTATGATGAGAATGATGATGATGATGATGATCCCATTTCTAGAGATTCCAAAGTTTACAGTCTTGATGCTATTATGAGATTATTGAGTTTATTTCATGAATTTCTTTATTTTATTAATTGTTGTTGATCTCAACTTATGATAATTGTTCCTTCAAGGTGAGATATAGATTGCTCAATAGTATAAATCGAAGGTTACCGACCTTACGTCACTCTGATAGAGTTGTAGCTTTTAATTAGGCTCTCATTCATGCTTGATGTATATGTATGTATTTTCTCACACCGTGCCTATATGGCCGGGCATCACCACTACGGTGGGCAGCTATGGATAATGATAATAACATCGTGCCTATATGGTCGGGCAAACACCACTACGGTGGGTGGCTATAGATAACTATGATAACACGCGTGCCTATATGGTCGGGTAGCACCACTAGTGGACGGCGTGAGATGGTTACCCTGGATGCGGGAGGCCCGGACGCGGGCTAATGATTATGTTATATATATGTATGAAAAATGCATTCTTTATAAAGCTAAGCATGCATGGTATCCGCCTTATGAGTCAATCGGATGTACATGTTACCTCTTTATCTTATATTGTGTTCCATATCTCTTGTTGTGTTGTTATTCATGCCATACATTCTCAGTACATTATTCTTACTGATGTCCTTTTGTTTGGGGACACTGTGTTCATGCCCGCAGGTTTAGGTCTCCAGACAGGCGGCCCAGCTCAGTAGGATTTCCACTCAGCTACAGTCAGTGCACTCTACTTGGTTCGGAGCTACAATCCCTTTTGGTATGCTATTTCGACATGTATTTATGGGCATAACGGGACCTTGTTCTGTCCATTCTACAATTGTGTACCATAGAGGTCTGTAGATAGTTGTATGTAGTTGGGAAACTATGTAGCCTTGTTGGCTCTTATTTTGTTGTACAGCGTATGTAGCGGCCTAGTCGACTTACACTGTTATCTTATGCACATATGTATATATATACATGTTGGTTGTGAGTTCTTGATGTAGAGACTATTATGTTATCCCTACAGAAGTGTATAGTTCAGTTATAAGTTATATATGGGCCACCGTATTTGTTCGGTGAGATCAAGGCGCGAGTTTAGGGGTGTTTGATCGGTAGATATCGGGCACTCGTCACGACTCATCGGTTTTGGGCGTGACAAAGTCGTTGTAACCTTAAAATACTTCGTGTTTTAGTAGAGTTTAGGAAAGTCCTCTAAGATAGGTCGTGGTTTTTTGCTTCCTTGATCAAGGAATTTTCCACGTAAAAATTCTTCTTTTGATTTACATATTCCGCAATTTACCTGCTTGCGTAGTTGCTCAAAAACCTGGTTCTTTGAGTGCATAAGTAGTAGTCTAATTCTAACAAGTGGTATCAAAGCTAGATCTTTCTACAAAGGCTGGCACCTTAAAAGATGGTCCCGACTCCGGCAATACAAGAAGGCTTATCAACAACAAGACCAACATGCTTCGATGGAAAACACAATGGTGGAAAACAAGAATGGAAGACTTCATCATCTCCCAAGACATCTACCTTTGGGAAACTATTTTGAATGGACCTAAATAACCTGGTTCTATGACAATCACTTAGATGGATGAAGACAATAAGGAAAGAAATGAGGCAGTGGTCAGAGCCAAAAACCTCCTCTTGTGCAGTATTAGTTCCAAGGATCATACAAGGATATTCTCTTATACAACAATAAAACTAATATGGGATAGGCTACAAGAGATTCATATGCTAGACCGAGTTGATGATAAAGTAGAAGAAGAAGCATCAAAAGTTCAACAAGATGATCATAATCAGTCCTCAGTAGAAGATGCAAAGGACCTTGCGTTAATAACATTTACGATGCCAAGGATGAAGAAAACAAATACCCATAGACAAAGGAAGAGTATGACTCGGAAGAATACCTCGACAAAGATACCTCCTACGATTCGGACATAAAAAGACATCGGTGGAGAAAAATTTCTCAAAAGTCGAGATAGTGTTTATACATATATAGTTGTTTAACCTGTGTTTTGGTCAAATGCTTAAATTTTTCATTCAACCAAAAGTATTTGTACATAGCCACTAGCTCTCTTTGGACTCAGAGTGAGATCTTAAACTAACTTTAGCTATATAATCCCTTCTATGATTACATTCAGTCATCTATAGCAAAAAAACTAAGAAGGATAAGAAACTAAGTGCTCCAAGTGACTCTTCCATTTGAGATGTTTTTGGCCTCCAATATGCAGTTGTATGGCAATTTCTTTTAGTCGTTTCAAACTACTCATAGCCTGATGTGAGAATCTTCTGCAATTATGCTCAGCCCATATATGATAAATTGCTGCTGCAAAATAGAACCCTAGGATGCTGGCTCTTGGCCTGCTATTACCCATTCTTTGTAACAACCATGGTACTTCCTAATTCCAATCACCAACAGGTCGCAGATACCCCAACCAGTTCAGCAGAGAAGACCAAATATGTTTCGAGTACTGGCAAGTGAAAAACAGGTGATCAAAATTCTCCTCCAATTGAGTATCACACATAACACATTATTTTTGTAATACTATACCCAAACTAGAAACTCATCCACGATTAGAAAGTTTCCTTTAAAGTGCCATCCATAATATAAAATGATGTATAGGAATCGGGCCACTTCACCGGTGTTAATTTGCTCCGGTTGCTCATTGGCCCGAGGTAGCATGTATAGATAACTCTTCTTGATGCTAAACTCCCCATGTAGTTTCATTGGTTGCAAGGCATTATGTACAACACTATTCCTTGGAAGCCATTTTCTTGCATCAATCATTTTTCTAAGTAGCCAACAAGCCTGCTTTGGTGTGTTCATCAGATTCAAGTCTTAGTTCTTTCTATAGAAAGTATGCACCCACACCACCCATAATTTGTCCTTTTTCTACTCCACATCCCATAGAAGTTTAGAAAGTGCAGGTCTATTCCAAGTTAAGATGCCAATATCATTCAATCCCTTATCTTTGTTTTTGGTCTACATATATTTTCCCATGCTACCAGTGCTTTTCTTGGCTTGATTGTTACTCTCGGTCCGAGCAGAAATGTTCTACAAACAGGTGTTACCATAGATATAATCTTCTTTGGCAACAACAAAATCTGTGCCTAATAAGTCTACATCTCAAATAACACTTTTTCACTAGTTGTAGTCGACCACTGTAGGATAGGAATTTAGATGGCCAACATTTTATTATGGATATCATCTTTTTAACTAGAGGCAAGCATTGATGTATTGATAGCTTCCTAGTTGAAAGAGGAACCCCTAGGCATTTGAATGGCAGGACACCTAGTGATAAATTCAGATCAGCCAGTATTTGCTCTTTAAACTCTTCATCTACTCTAGCAATGTTTAATGAACTCTTTTCCATATTGCTTTGCGGGACGGACACCTCGAGAAGTGTTTGAAGGTGTTAAACATAATGTGAATGGATGCATCGACTTCTGACTCGTAAAAAGCAAATATGAATTAATCTAAGTTTGGCACACACAGGGTGGTATTTGAATTATGGATTGTACCTTAGTTGTTGCGAGTTGTGGAGATATTCCATGGATAGAACAAATAAATATGGGGACATTGGATCCCTTTGTCTAAGTCCCTGCTATCTTTAAACATGGGAACTAATCACCATTGATCGAATCTTGAAACGGTAGTGACACATTCCATGATCAGTTCAACCAATTTTGTAGGAAAACCAAACTCTAATAGTACCATCTTCAAAAAAGGCCACTCCACTGAATCATAAGCCTTTCTTATATCCACTTTTATTGTGCACCTAGAAGACACACCTTCTGAGAGTACCCTTTCACCAATTCATGTGCAATGATCACACTATCTAAGATATTCCTGCCCTCTATGAAAGCTAACTGGGATGGACTGACTATATAGTCAACCACAGTTTTAAGTTTACGATCGAGAATTTTTTTTGGAGATAAGCTTGTACAAAGTGGTGCGACGGGCCTATAAGCACAGTATTTCTTTACATAAGAGGTACGGTTACCTTAGGAACAAGGAGTCATTGTGGTTGTATTAACCCCTTCAGGTTTTCTAGTTGTGAAGAATTGCAAGATGCCATCGATGATTTCACCCCTAAAACATCCCGATTGTGCCTTAAAAATTCGGTATTAAAACCGTCTTTTATCGGATGGTAAGTCTTCGGTGCCTAAACTATATCTTGTGAAGCTAACGGTTGCGCAAAAAGCGGGTGTTGTTGCTCTAAAGAACATGGTCCATCTCTTGCAAATGCAAATATTGATACATGGTAAGGAATCTCGGCACAATACCCAACAATCTTTGAAAAAATCCTATGAATTCTATTGGATCAGATTAGGATCAGTCAATTTCACTCTTTGCTCGGTGTAAATAGTATAAATTACTTGTTTACGGCTTGTCTTGCCTTAGTGAGCAAGAAATACTTACAATTCTTATCTCCATAATTAATCCAAGTTGCCCTGGATTTTTGTTTTAGTACTTGTTCACTTACGCTACACTGTTCTCTAATAGTGAATAAGTACCTTTCCTTAAGTAAATTAAGGCATGGTTGAATAAATTAGTGGATAGTTCATCTTGCACTTCCTTTAGTCTCTCTCTGAATTGGTTCAACCTTTGCTCAACGGAAGAGTACTCCTTCTGTAACTGGCATGATTGATGAGCCAACATATGTAGTATCTTCCAGCTTCTACACAGTTTAAACCCTTCTACATGTTGATTCCAAACTTCCTACACCGGCTCTCTAATGTTGTTTTTGATGCATTACACAACATTGAGCAATACGAAAGGTCTTCTACACATTGAGTGTAGGTAGCTATTGAGTTCAAAAGAATGGGGGTATGATATGAACATCCTAGGTTAAGGAAATCGGCTTCCATGTGATTAAACGGCGGGATTGCCAAAAGCCCGGTCAATATGAGTATATATTCTCTCAACACCATCTCTTTTGTTGCACTAGGTGAAATGTTTGCCTTTCCTGAGTAGCTGGCCCACCCCTATGTCTTCCACACATTTTTGAAACTCAACTGTTTCTTGGGGCATCACCGAATCACCATTTATCCTGTCCTCATGAGACAATATAGCATTAAAATCTCCTAAAACAATCCAAGGGTTAGAACAAGCAGTGGCTAATGTTCTCAGGCGGTTCATAGACTCATTCTAGCGACAACAGTCGCATAAAAGTCATTATACAAGCAAGGTGGAGTTCTTGTCTTGCCTTTCTGATCACACTAGTTAAGCTAAGGATTCCATCATAGTAATCTCAAATGTAGCATGTTTCCATTTTGAGCAGTGAGATAATCTGCATTCTTTCCATTCTTTGCCCAAAATCCTCTTTACTTGATCGGCCTTGTGAGCCTTTATTTTTGTCTCTAAGCAACCTATAAGATTCACTTTATTCTTTAGCGATGAAAGCTTATTTCATTTCATACCTTGAAGGGCTTATTTACCCCGTTATATTCGAAAGCTTAATATCGTAGGCGAGAGGTGGATCGGGTGCATTAGCTGTTAAGTACTATCGACCCATGGCTTGTAACGGCGGCACCCACTAACTTTTAGTGGGCGAACTAACACACAAGTCATCTATTCATCCAAGTAGTTTTATATTAGCAAATTCAATTAGTTATTACTCATTCAAGCCCAAGATAATTGTTACACCTTGGAAAATTCCCCGTTAGCGTACGGTGAATAGACAAACGAGGGTATGATGTATACGAGGTTTGGACAAGTGAGAAATAGTATTTAATGGTCCTAATTAAGATTTTCAAAGACATTCGAGTAAAGGGAGAAAAGTTGTTAAGGAGAAAGCGAGTTATAAGTTAAGCGTATTGGATAAAGCACTTGAGTATTGAGTTAACAATGTGCTAATGGTGTATGAATGATGCCTTAAGGAAGAGTTGTAACGTCCTTAGATTGGTATTGAATTGATAAACAAGTGTTAAGAAGGTTCCATAGGATCGGAGATCAAACGTGTCACGACCCAGACCGTAGTGGTGACTAGTGCCCGAGTTTGGAGCACCGAACACAATCGGCCCAATCCGAATCACGTACGAATGGCTTATACGGACACAAATATCAAACGTTGTCACCAGTTGTATCAAGGCGCTCCTGTGACACGTGAGCCGACCATATATTTATATCGAAAAGGCCAGAGGCTATCAAATGCGCAGCAGGCCAAAACATATACAAATACGAAGCCGACGAAGTGCATACAATGAATGGGATCGCCCGAACATATAACATACCAACCTGTTTGTACGAATAGGCATGTACATGCGTGTCCCACGGTCTGTCTAAAAACGAGACAAGCGAGAATCATGTGTGAGACGGGGGCCCCGCCGTACCCCCGAACTAATATATACAAATGCAAC
>NC_081346.1:41234768-41242731 GCF_029784015.1 Lycium ferocissimum
CTCTTCACTCGGATATTTTTCCATCTTGACTTTGCATTTGTGGTTCATCTTAGTTATGGAACTTCTCCTTACTAAGCACGAACTAGAAAGCCATTTTTAATATGGTCTTGATTCTCTTGATTATTGGGTTTCGACCCTACTTGATTTGGGGCTTCGGTCTATCTTGATATTGATTATTCTTGGTGTGATGGCATGACGTACATATTGGGTTAAATTTGGTATTTGACAAACTCTCTTGAATTGATTTTATAAGCTTTCTTGACACTTGAGCCTTCTACTATCGATATCGATCTTTGAAAACTCTTCAAAGGTTTGATATTTAATACTTTTGATATACTTGTTTATTTGATTTATTTTTATCTCATTGAGCTTCTTGACTAATAAGGGAATCGGAGAATCTAATGACTCCAAGTGCAAAGTTTATACGCCACTGAGCTTTAAGCTTAGCGATAGTTATTTTCTATCGTAGGTAATGTACGGGAAGAGATTTTAAGATGGCCATTTGGAGTAGACTTTTTGTGAGCTTTAGTGAAGATCACATTTGCATATGCATTTAGGTTTTGTATAATTTTGGGACTTGTACATGATCCATATGTTACACTTATGTATGAAATTTTGGAGGCTTGTTGGACCACAAGACCATAAGCGTGTTATCACGACCCAAACCTATGAGTCATGACGAGTACCTGACCTCTATCGACCAGACACCCTTATACTCGTACACCGGATCTCCTTGAATAACGAGGTGGCCCATATACGACTCATGTCGAACTATCTCTAAAAGCAGAACAATACCATGAACTCTTGTATCAAGAACTCACAACCACCTATATATATATGCTAAAAATAACGGTCACCAGTAACTAAGGATTTTGCTACATATCTTGTACAACAAAATAAGAGGCGACAAGGCTATATAACCTCCCAATTATATACAACTGTCTACATGCCTCTAGTGGAATAAAAAGGTAGAAAGGACGGAATAGGCCCCGTTATACCCATATATATATATATATATATATATATATATATATATATATATATATATATATATATATATATATATATATATATATGCGTATCAAAATAGCATACCAAAAAATAGTGATAGCCTCCGAACCAAGTGGAGCGCACCTCTTGCTAGGTGGAAGTCCCTACCGATGGTGGAC
Source organism: Lycium ferocissimum (assembly GCF_029784015.1). Lineage (NCBI taxonomy): Eukaryota > Viridiplantae > Streptophyta > Magnoliopsida > Solanales > Solanaceae > Lycium > Lycium ferocissimum. The sequence goes on from NC_081346.1 coordinate 41,235,938, forward strand.
CGCTGTCTGTCTACTTGAACACGCGGGTATGAACACGACCCCCCCAAGCAATAGGGAGTCAATACAAACTCCCGACGGCGAGCCTCAGAAAAACCTCTGCCAAGGCGGGGGCATTCTCTCCCCTAGATAACTCCCAAGTCTGGTACCCTTTGCACCGCAATATCACGGAGCCTATAAGAAGCTAAATCCCCTAACTCAATCTCATTAGCATGCATGACCCTCAAAGTCCTCTACATGCTATCGATAAAATCCTGAGGGTCAATGTTCTGCCTCAAACCGAAGAACTCTGGAGGATCTAAACCAAGCAAATCCTTGACCCTTGCACTGATAGCTCGGTCTGCCTGATCAATACAAACTCCCTGACGGCGAGCCTACGCGGCTATCAGTCTAGTCAACAACTGTATAGCATCCCATATATCTTGACCCGGTACATCCGGCCCGGGGAGGCACGGGAGTAGGTGCTAGAGCTGGGGTTGGGGCTAGCACCCCTCTGAGCTCCTGCGATGCGGGGAGGGGTATGTGAAGTCCGAGACGGGGTCTCGCTTTGGGACTCATCCCAAGCCCTAGTAATCTATGGATTATGGCTAGTAGCTTCTCTAGTCACTGTTTTGCCCACGGCGGCGTAGCTTTCTTTTGAGGCATCGTTGAAATCATAACAAGTTATCAGAAGGCGAACTCTTACTACACGGATCTATCACATGATCTAATATCGAAAGAATGACAACATCCTAAATGCCCTGCAGCCTCCTGTCTATAAGTGTGATGTACAACATACCCATAAATAAGACTCTACTGGAGACGGCCTGTAGACAACCCTAGGACAGAACTGCTTTGATACCACTTCTGTCACGACCCAAACTGATGAGTCATGACGAGTGCCTGACCTCTATTGACCAGACACTTATACTCATACCTGGATCTCACTGAATAACAGGGTGGCCCATAACTATACCGACTTTGTAAGAACAACAACATGAACTCTGTATAAAAAACTCACAACCACCTGTATATATATACTGAAAATAATAGTGCAAGCCCACTACGCTGCTACATATGATGTACAATAAAATAAGAGCCGACAAGGCTACATAACCTCCCAACTATATACAACTGTCTACAGTCCTCTAATGGAATACAAAGCTATAGAAAGGATGGGACAGGCCCCCGTCATACCCATATATATATATATACATATCAAAAATAGCATACCAAAAGTAGATTGCAGCTCCAAACCAAGTGGAGCGCCTACCTCTTGGGTGGAAGTCCTGCGAAATTGGGACCATTTTTCTGTCTACCTGAACATGCGGGCATGAACGCAGCCCCCCGAGCAATAGGGGAGTCAGTACGAATAATGTACCGAGTATGTAAGGCATAATAACAACATATACATGAGAACCATGAAATATATCTGAAACATGAGAGCTAATCAAAATATCTGAAGTGTTTGTGTACTCTGAATAACTGAAAGTGCCTCTGCGGCGTATGGTATGCATGCTTCTTTTCAAAATCATAGACATATATCATAGAATAACTGCTAGTGCTGTGGAACGTACCGCCTGATCCATATATCATTTCCTTCCACATCCGGGGTAATCTCATAATCTGCCTGCTGCAGTGTTGTGCACATTTACGTGCCTTCCTGGCCGACTATAGCGCGGCGCGGTGTAAGAAAATAGCTGTACATATATATATAATGCATGAATGACTCGTAAAAGGACACTATGAACTCCTCGGGGTAACATAAAAAGCGTGTATGACAGTATAATCGATCTCTAGAAGCTATAGATATGGAACATAGGCGGCCAAGGATACGAATATCCCTACACTATCTAAGAATAGAGTCGTTAGAACTCGTTGGTTTACTTCATTCGTTCGTATCATAAGGATCATGCCAAAAGAATAAAAGGGATAGACTTATCATACCTTATCTGCTTCTCAAGCTAACTATGCTTAAGTCCCGGGCTTGACAAATCTACACACAACACCAAGTATGCTAACTATTAGTCTAGAATGCTCATATTCCAACCTTTAAATTAGTCTATAACTTAACGAAATTCGGACAGCATCTCCTCTGTAAACTTAACAATCCCTCAATTTCCAATTCAACCCAAACATCAACAACAATGATACCAATACCTACATATCAAACTATAATCAATTCTATCCCAAAACAGCCCCTAATCTCAACTTAAACTCAATTAACTTACCGCTTTCATAACTATGCTTTCTTCACTTTAAATTACTAAAACTCTTGGTAATCAACTCAATTGCAAAGATAAGAATCATATACATACCTTGAAAGAACTAGAACTCCAACAATCAAACTTTAAATCCAACTCTTAAGCTCAACAACTTCAATAGAACCCTAGGAACAACTTTCTCTTCACTAGCTCGGGTTCATGAGGCTCGAATCTTGCTAAAACTTCACTAATATGATGGGAAAGGTTGGGAGGAATATATTAGGGTTTGCATCTGTTTGGGGAAATATAAAATGAGGAGGAAAATGTATGGGGATATATATATATATATATATATATATATATATATATAAAAATGGAACAAAGTTCCGGCACGAGCGAGTTCGGCGGCGGTCGACTTGCGCCGTCGTTCGCCACTTAAGAATGGGGGCCTCGGCATTTTGATGGCGTGAAAGGATTCCACGTCGACATGTCGACGGGCCGTCCCTTTGCACCGTCAAAGTGGGTGGTTTACGGCTCCTCGAGTTGCTTCGATTCGCGTCGCTTCGATTCATTTGACTTCTAATCCTATCGTATAGTAAGGAACATATACTTTTACTTCGGTATACGTGAGGCAAGACACTTAATATCTCATAAACTCAGTACGAATCTTCGTGAGGGTATACACAACTAGGAAGCCATAGACTTTCTTACGACGAAAACGAGGGACGTAACACTTGTAACTTGAACTTGGTGACTTGTTATGCTGTTTTAAGGTGTGCTAATAACTCAAGTCATGTCATGTACTAAATTTACATTTTGCCTTGTAATTATGTAAAAAGGAGGAGACTATCTTTCTTTTGATATTTGCAAGTTGAAATTCATGTATAATATGAACCTGCAGTGGTGTTGAACGGAAAATATAATTTCACTGGGAAGTTGCTTTAAATTTTGGTTATTCAAGAAGGGTGCTACCACATTAAATTGATACTCTGATATTATATTTCTTTAAGGAATTTTACGAAGTGTATTATGAAAAAAAAAATGTCGCACCTTTAAACCTTTTTCGCATAGGCCTATTTCCACTACTAAATTATTGTGAATATCTTTTTAAATAAATTTCTTGTAAATGTTGTAAGTATGAAATTAGCTTCTTCTTTTTTTGTAAGTGGCATCCTCCCAAAAGGGGTGCTACAAGTTTTGTTAAGGATATATTTACTTACCACTCCCTACTTGAATTTGGCGATATATGAAAATTGCTTACTTTAGATTGTGTTAATATTTACAAGGAAGTTTCGTAATGTTGTTATGTTTACCACTTATTATCCTCTTGAATTTATTAGAAAATACAATATATATATAATGCTTTGGGCAGCAAACCTTTCATATTAATCCAAACATAAAAGTTTGGGCAGCCACCTTCTTTTTTCTTTTTTTTCATCCTTATCCAAGTAACATATATACCTTTTGGCTCATATCCTCTCCACCTCCTCTAATTTCGTTTTCTCAAGAAAAATAAAACCCCAAAACTCCTCTCATATCATCAAATTCTCCCACTAAATCACCAACAAGACTTGTTTTGGTTGAGCCACAAGCTACTCCACACTTTTGAGATAAGTTTACCAAACCCGTTTTTGAACTGGACAGTTGTTAGTAGTTTTATCATATCTCCTTGTATAAAATTTTGTTTGAAGTGATCCGGCTCGGCCTTTTCTTTGTTACACTCCATTCTTCCTGGAGTTTCTATAGTTAGTAGGTATGTTATGTGACTCTTGTATATATTTGTATTTTGGGTATGGCGGGGCCACAATTGCGACCTTCGACAATCTTGTTACTCCTAGAAGCTTGTAGGCATATGTCCTGTGTATAGTAGTGTTATGTGGCATCGTAGGCCTATGTTTTGTTGTACAACTCCCATGGTGGCCTTTTCGGTCATAGATCTATATATAGATATATGCATGGTTATATCCAGAGTGTTGTTCATTGATGGGCTCTCTTTAATTTCCTGCTATCACATGGCGGCCTTGTCGGCCCTTATTGTTATCTGGTTGGATTGTTAATTACTACAGGTTGGTGTTTGGCAAGTAAGGCCCCGGTGCCGGTCCCACCCCTCTGGGTTGGGGTGTGACAGAAAGAATAGAATTTTCCTAAATGTCCTATAGACTCTCGAAGATAAGTATGGACGTCATCGTACCAATCCGCAAGGCGCTACTAGACATTGCTCTTGTACTTATAAGACTAATGAACCTAGGGCTCTGATACCTAATTGTCATGACCTAAAATCAAATGTCATGATGGCACCTACCCCACCTGGTAGGCAAACCAACAACCGTTTAAAAGTCGATTCATTCAGTTAAATTAAGTAACAAAGTAAAGTGATACTATGATAAAAGTTAAACTAAGGTCTTTTACTCATAAAATGCGGAAATAACAGAATACCACCCAAAATCTGGTGTCAAGCGTACAAGAGCTACTAAGAATACTAGCACACATCTGAATCGACCAAATACACTATTTGGGAAATAAAAAGAGACATGAATAAATAAAAGATAGAAAGAGACTTCTAATGCGGATCAGCCAGGTAGCTCACCCTAAGATCTCCTGAAATGATAGCCTCAGACTTAGATAGCTCTACATGCTTGGGTATAAATCTGCACCATAAATAGTGCAGCAGGTGTAGTATGAGTACGGAAAGCACATGTACTCAGTAATCTCATAGACAGACAACATTGGAATGGTGACTAGGTTAATTAAGATAAATCTTGTTTTAGCATTAAAAGGATTGCCTTAACAAAATTAAAGTTCAACTAACAGAATAAAGGATAAGCCAAAGTAACCAAGTAGGATTAGGTAATCAGATAATCAATGAAATCAAGTTGGAAAAGTGCAATGCAATGCAATTGCCAAATGAACAACCGATATACACACTAACTTCCACGGTGGTGTTTTGGGAGTTATAACCCATGGGGGACTCGCGAGGTCCATATACCCGCCCGTAACCACTTCCTATCAGGCTCGCATCAATTCATCAAAACCATTCCTTATTGGCAACCAGCCTCTTTTAGTTGAAATGACATCACTCCAACATGAAACAGATCTATGAAGATCACATCGAGCCATAACTGCATAAACCATCACAATGAATATGGATGATCACATAAAGCATGAATATCAAATGCAATTCAGCCGTAACCATGCACAATTAAAAATTAAATAAAGCAGCTCTATTATCACAAGTGTACGAGATTTAATGGAGTGATGTATGCACAAAGCTGTCACGCCTCAAACTCGACCCTGGATGTAACAGGCATCCGATGCTATGACCAACACCGGAAGCACCTTATGAATCAACGAACATCTAATCTGTCACGACCCAACCCCGTAGGCCATGACTAGTGTCCGAATTGGACACTCATACGCACTTTTGGCACTCGGAATTAACACACACAACTCGCATAAATATAAATAGTCACATATGATCTCGTATTAGCGCATAGTAGCCATACGGATGTCACAAAAACGGCGTAGGTCGTCGTAATGTACATATCATATCGAATAAACATATGCGGCCCGACAAGGCTACCACGGCGGGTAAGATCGCCCAAACATATATCACACGCATACATACCGTACAAACACAACTATAACCCACATACATGTCTACGGACCTCTAACGAGTAACGAGAATCATATGACGGGACGGGGCCCCGTCGTACCCCTGAATGAATATATACATATGCAACAGAAAAGTATATATACCAAAATACAGGCTCCGGGCGAAGGAGCACTCCCAGACAAGCAGAATAGGTGTCCTAGATGGGTGGATCACCAAGCTGAGCGTACGCACCGGGCATGAAACGCGGCCCCCGAAGAAAAGCGGGGTCGGTGCGTGAATACGTACTCGTATGTAAAGCAAGGAAAAATAATGTGAGAATCGTAACCAAACGGAATATACAAAAAATAAATACATTATGCAAAATGTCAAAACATTTAGTTTTAAAACATAAATCATGCATGGGCTCTTAGAACGATGGTCGCCCGCCTGTCAACGGCGCCATACCACGACATCGCACACAAAGTTTATATCTAGTAACCCAACATATCCCCGTAACACATCATAGCCAACCATAACACCATACACAAGATAACACCAAATATAAACGGAACCACCGCCCTCAAGGGAGGAGCTCGGTGAACCGTAACACGGATCACACCGGAACATATCATATGCGCTGAAATATAGCTGCCCGGATCCGGTGAACGAGGCAATAACCATAAGCACAGTGGAGTCGTGAGTAACTATATACATAAAATCATACTTACAACTCATTAAGTAAGTAAGAAATCCATATGCGGAAGTCAAAGTGAAAATAGTATTAATTTTTCCGAAGGTCATTAAGGATAAGCATAGGAAAGGCTGCGGGCCCACGGACAGATGATCGACCCCATCCAAGCCGGCCACGAGAGTTAGGGGAATGTTATGTCTTATGAAGTTACCTATTATGTTTCGGGGCGATCCAGCTCATCTGCAAAAGTTACGAGCGTTTGAAGTTCGGAACCTTTTAGTATACAAAATTCTTTATAAGACTTTGAAATTCAATCTTTTGAAAACATAAA
>NC_081346.1:41242831-41253446 GCF_029784015.1 Lycium ferocissimum
TTCTAAATTAGGGGTTTGTTGATTACCCAAAACCCGTTTTGGTGTATGATTTATTTCCCCCCCCCCCTGCGTACTCGGAAAATTTTTTTTAAACCCCCCCCGTTCTTGGGGTCCCCGGCCTGGGCGGGGCCCCGCGGGGACACCCCCCATTTTAGGATTTGGGTTTTTTTTGGGGAGCCCTTTGACCCGGGAGCTTTTGGTATATATTTTCGTTTTGTATGTTCATTATATGGTCATTTGGGTCCCCGGGGGGCCCCCGCCCCGTTTTTTTTGTTTTGTCTGCGTTGGGAAGGCCGGAACATGTTTGTGGGAAAATGGGTTGTAAATTGGTAAGCATGTGCGATTTTGCGACTTTTCCGATAAAAATTGCCCAAACGGCCCGTACAAGTTTCGGTATGTATGTACATATATGTACAAGTTGGTGCGACGCACCTTATATCGCATGAATTTATGTACGTTAAGCGGATTAGCAATTTGGTATGTCGGATCCGTTAGGTAGGTACGTGCATGTGGGTGTCCAAGTAGACACCGGGGCCACGCGCCCACGGGGTTGGGTCGTGACAACTTAGGCCCACTAATGGTGTAATTAAGTTCTTAATCTCACTTAGTAAACCCACTTATGGTTAATTAATCCTTATTTTCCAATAATGTTCTTATACCAAACGAAATCCATAAGCAACTTGTGCATAGAAACGAAATCGGGAGGCGAAAACCCCACGGGAACCTTAAAACAACTTTGTCTTTAACTTGCCGCACTTAGCTTAAAATGTCCCAATGTAAAGATACGGACATAAAAATGACCTCGGAAAGGACAGTGGATAACAAGTTGGTATGGCGAAGTAGGAAAACCTATGACATGGAGCAAGGACTCATGAAAAGGTCAAGAATTTCGATTATAAGACAAAAGGATGAGGAACGGCATAAAGAAAAGAGCGGCTAAACAAAAGAACCCCTCCCGGAGGATTATGACGCCTATAAGGTCACGGAACATTCGAGGACGAATGTTCTAAAGGGGGGGAGGATGTTATACCCCGCATTTTAGAGCATGAGCGTGACACGTGCTTCCTCAAGAAAAATTGACAATCATGTTGTTGCTACATATTTTAAACTCACGTTGATAGTGTTGTATCTCGTATTTTCGTACATCGGATTATTTGCGAGATGAGGTGGGGCCCACACATCGAGATTTTTTTGGGACATGTGACAAGTTATATGAAGCACACATGTAAAGTTGAACACAACTCAAGAAGGACCCTTGAGCCGAATCAAAGTGGAAGTCCTCCAAACGAATATTTTTAAGAAAACGTTTTCGGGTGACCTGAATTCGAGAGGCAAAAACGGTATAATAAGTTTGGAATTTGGAAAATACCAAGAAATATAAGTTGTAGATAAGTGAATTAGCTTTCCAACCATAGGTCGGGGTTCCCAGGTGACGTCGGTACAAGGAGATATGTACGTTTTAAGACTGAAAGGTCAGTTGGGCTAGGGCCCAACTCGGGCCCAACCGGGTTAGGCCCATGACCCATGTTATATAAGTGATATTTCAGGCCTTCCCTCCTCATTTTAAGATCTGAAACAACCAGAAAATTCTGGAGAGATAGATAAAAAGCCTTGGAGAAGAAAAAAACCAATTTTGACCAAAATCCGAGCCCCGAATTCCGAAGCCCATGAAGAGAAAAGTGTCGTACGTCGCGTTGTCTTCAATTTGAGCTAAAAATCAACCAAGGAGGAGAGTGATAACGTGGTGGCTGCCTACTTAAGGTAATATGAAGGCTCCTTTTCATTGTTAACAAGTTTATTTAAAGATTTAACGGATTAGAACGGAAGAAATAGCGATATAAATTCGTTTGTCGGTGTTGATGTGGTAGCCGTATAGGGCTGTTTTGGTGGGGTATGATTAGCTAATTTTATTTAGTATTTTGGTTGTTGTGTTGTGGATTCTATGATGTTAAATGAAGATTTAATGGTTTAAATTGAAGTTGAAATTGTTTGGGGATTATTGAAGAAGTTAAGGTGATGTTAGTATGATTTCTTATATTTGCATGAATGATATTGTTAATGTGTGGTTGTTATATTTCATGAGTATGGAAGAAAGAAAATGTGTTGTAATTGTTCTTATTGAATTTGGAAAAAATTCGGTAGTGTATGTGTTGTCAAAGGACTGTTTGAAATGTTATGTGAATTGCTTGAAGTATGCTTGAATTTTGCTTGTAAGGTTTTGAGCAAGTATTTGAATGTGAGATCATTGGTATTGGCTTGATTACATGTGATTGAATTGAGTATAAACGAGATGCCGTTGAATTGTGTGACAAGAATTGTTAAGGTTAGAATATATTTTGTATTGATTATTGAAGTTGTAAGTATGATAGTTAGTATTGTTGTTAATAATGTGGCGTAGTTTCATTCTGGTTGTTGTTGTAAATATTGGCCAAGTTAGGATCTCGGGGGTGGTGTATTTATAGGGGAGATCTTCGAAATTTCTGCGAATATAAGTGAATTTATTGAGAAGTTAAGATAAGTGAATGACAATGAATCTAATGGTTGTCAATTCTCTTGCATGTAGATTAGCGAGTTCGGGCTAGTAAGCGTAGCTAGTAAGGCGCGCATGTACGTTAAGGCTCTCGGCCCTTTTTCCTTCTATGGCATGAATCATACGTTGCGATTTTATAAACGCTCCCATAACGTCCTTATTTTCAAAAGTTAGAAGTTATGATTTCAAAGCACGATTTCCTTTCTAAAAGTTTATGAATGTTTTCCAAAATCCAAGTTTTACGATTTTTGAAAGTTTTTATGACCAAAATAACGACTATGATTCTATGATGACAATGAAGATGCCAGATATGAGAAAATGACTAGGACGAATATGTCAAGGATATGTTCTTACCATGAATACGACGATATGAAATGTTAAGCTATTTTTGGATAATGACTATTATAAAGGTTTCAAAGTATATGAAATGATATGTTATGACCCTGTTTTATGTTTTCCCGTGATGCTATCCTTGATTGATAAGTCTCGCCTTATAATTGTTCCTTCACAGAGACAAAGCGCCCATGACTATTCCATAAAGTAATCGGAGGTTACCGACCTTACGTCACTCCGACGGATACATGACTTTTCTTTGGGCTCTCCTGCATGCTTGCATGATATATGCACATGATATATGTATGTGTATATGGGGAAAGGTGAGGCGCTATAGACGCATATCCACCTGATCAGTTGGTATAATATGATACCATCCCGGACGCGGGATGCCCGACGCGGATATGTGGGTAACGGATCGGGCCGAACGTTCCTCGGCATTATATATGTATATGGATCGGGCTGCACGTTCCGCAACATTATATTATATTATATATGTATATGGATCGGGCTGCACGTTCCGCGTAGAATATGATACGAGGATCGGCTGCACGTTCCGCGACTAAGCATGCATGGTATTCGCCAAAGCGACACTCATATGTACAAAGTGTTTCTCTATATCATGATATGTTCTATATTTCTTTTATGTCATTAATTATGTTATGTATCTCTCGTATATTATTATGCATGCCTTACATACTCAGTACATTGCTCGTACTGACGCCCCTTTTTGTGGGCGCTGCGTTTCATGCCGCGCAGGCACACTCGCACAAGCAAGAGCTATTGCGTAAGACATTCCAGCAAATAAGTTGGTAGGCTCCATTTGTACCCGAGGTCGCCGAGTCGATTATATGTGCTTTGCTGTTTGTTCAAAGTTAGAGACTTTGCGTGGCAGTCGTGAGTCCAGAGTAATCGCTGAGAGTGGGTCCATTAGCTAATATATTTTTATTACGCATTATGTTGCGAGTCTTTACGTTGCGTACCGTGTTTAAATTAAACGTCAAAAAGAAATTTTGAAAATTTTACTATGTATTTTACCTTTATTTGATTTTAAGCATCCAAAGAGATTATGTGAGTAATAAGAGTCGCCGGGTTCGCTCGCTCCGAATATGGGGGTCAGGTGCCCATCACACCCCTAAGATCAAGTGTAAAGATGACTTCATGGTGTTCCTAGTATCTATTATGTTAGACAGAGGAACCAGTTCTGCCAATTTCTGTGTCCTTCCAAGAGGGTTTAGGGACTCATCGAGCCTTAGCACCCGCATTTCATCCACCAGGACGATGGACAAGCTAAACGTACCATTCAGACTCTTGAGGATGTGCTACGACATGCATGTTAGATTTTGGAGTAAATTGGGATGATCATTTGCCACTCATTGAGTTTGCTTACAATAATAGTTACCATTCTAGCATCCAAATGGCACCGTATGAAGCTTTATATGGGCGAAAGTGTAGATCCCTAATTGGGTGGCTTGAAACAGGAGAGGCTAAATTAATAGGGCCAGACTTGGTCTAGCAAGCCATAGAGAAAGTTAAGTTCATACAAGATCGGATGTTGGTAGCCCAAAGTCGTCAAAAGTCCTATGCGGATAATCGTCGAAGGGACTTAGAGTTCCAAGTTAAAGATTGGGTATTCTTGAAAGTGTCTCCAATGAAGGGCGTTATGAGATTTGGAAAAAAAGGGGAAGTTAAGTCCCCGGTACATTGGGCCTATGAAATTGTGCGCAAGGTGACCAAGTAGCTTACGAGTTAGATCTACCCCCGATTTGGAGTCGGTTCATCCGCTTTTCCATGTCTCGATGTTCGTAAATGTATTGGAGATCCTACTAGATCGTCCCGAGATGATGTTCAAGTGACGTAAAAGTTAACTTATGAAGAAATACCCATTGCCATATTAGATAGGCAAGTACGGAGGCGTAGAAACAAGGAAGTGGCCTCAGTTTAGATTTTGTGGAGAAATAATAATCGAGAAGAGATGACATGGGAAGCAGATGAAATCATGAAATCCAAATATCCGCACTTATTTCAGCCCCCCGAAGAGGTCCAAGGTGAGACTTCAAGATCATATGGTACGTATGTTTTCCTTTTATGCATTTGGGCCGTGTGTGGCCAAATTCTATTGCTATTATGTTGTGACCCTGTGAGGCATAGTTATTATAGGTTGTTGTGACAGGATGGTAGTGCCATATTATAGGGGAAACTCTAGCAAAATTTTCATAGAATGCCCGAGTGCTTAACTTTCAAGGACGAATGTTCTTAAGGGGGAAGAATGTTACACCTCGAAAAAATTTCCGTTGATGCACAGTGAATAGACTAGCGAAGAGTACGAAGTCTATGGTGTTTCGATAAGTAAGAAATTGCATTTGATGACCTTAAGTAATATTTCAAAAACGTTCGATGTTAGACGAGAAAGTTGCCAAGAGAAGGCAAGGCTTACCATAAGTATCGAAAAGAATTTATGAGTAACGAGTTAACGATGACTTAAAGATGTTTTGGAGAAGAGTTATAACGTCCCTTAGATTGGTATTGAGGTGTTAGACAAGTGCCAAGAAGGTTCCATAAGTATTGGAGATCAAACGAGTCGACGAGAACAAGTTCGGAATCACTGGACATTATACGGCCAGACATACTGGCCGTATAAAATTCACGGACCGTATGTCCAGCCGTAGGTTCAGCCCAGAAAGGCACACCTCACTGGACCAAACATACGGTCCAGACATACGGCCAGTGAAAAATATACGGACCGTATGTTGGTCCATATGTTCTGGTTAGGGCTGAAATGTGTTATTTAATAAGGACCCAAGTTTCATTTATTTCATTTATCCTTTCACGCCCCTTCTCTCTAAAACATCTCTCCACATTTCTCCCACAAGTTTTTAAGAGAAATTAGTGTTCAACTTCATCAAACCAAGTGAATCAAGTATAAGAAACCCATTAAAGTTCATCCAAAGCAAGAAATCCAAGTGAAGGAAAAACTAGGGTTTGCTCAAGTGAGGTATTCGAACCCAAGGCTCAATCCTACGCCATCTAAGGTAAGTTTTATGACATTTCCTTGTTGTTTAAAGTATTTGAAATTTGAAACACTTGGATTATATGAGGAAATAGGAAATGGGTCATAAATGTGGGAATAGTGTCACTTTTGAATGAATGGTTGGACTGAGTTATGATTCTTGAATCATTATGAATATGATCATGTTATAAATGATGTTGAGAGTATGGAATCAACATTGTATGTGAATGAACATAATATTGTGATATGTCTATGGATGTGGATGATTTGAAGTGAATTTTGAAGTAAGAATAGTGTAGTTGAATAAAGGCTATTGTGATGATATTGTGAACATTATTATTGATGTTTGGGAGTTGATATATGATATGGAAGAAGTCGTATAAATAAAGGAGATGCTGTCCGATTTTCCCTAGCTTTAGTCATGAATGCTAAGCTATCCATTCTCTAATGTTAGTATGCACTTTAATGAAGGTATAAACGTGAGCATTGAAGAAGCACGAGCAAGTGATAGAATAGTTGAACGGAAAGGTATGTAAGGCTAACCCTTCTTTCATAAGGCATGGTTCTTTGGCCAAACATCTATTCTTCTATGATCCCATCTCTAAAAGCTACTAAGCTTATAATTCTCGATATGATACGATTGTACTAAGTTCCTAATACGACGAGGAATCCTCTAAGGATAGAATGTAATGAATGACGATTGTAAAAAGTCTAAAGATGCTTATGAGCTTATATATATATGTGCCCATGTGTGGCTATTATGAAACCCCGAGCTTATATGGTCAGAATATAGTAGATATGTATATATGTAATGCGCGGGCACCTGCGTTAGCTTGGGTACGTATAACACCGAACCTTGGTAGGGCCCGGTATGTATGACACCGAGCCTTGGTAGGGCCGGATGTACGTGAAACACCGAACCTTCGTGGTCGGGTATGCTATATAAATGCTATGTATATGACATCAATATGAGTACGAATATGCTAAGTATATGTAAAAGCTATGTAGAGACTATGTATATGCAATGTATATGAGATGTAAATGATATGAATGTAAGTATGAATGGAAATATGAATACGAATACGAAAATGGATACGAATGGTAAATAAGTACGGATATGGATGTATGTACACGGATACGTAATAGAAATGGAATGTCCCTATGGAAAGCAAGTAAGTGCTATGACGATGATACTATTATCTCTATCTTATTATTTCATATGTTATCTATTATGCTTTCATATTGATGTTGATCATGCTTTACATACTCTCGCATTCTTCGCATCGACTTGATGTCCTTTTGTTTGTGGAATATCGCGTCATGCCGCAGGGGTCGGGGAGACGGACTCGATCCATAGGTTCATTATTGGTCAGGACTACATAGCGGGGCTCCATTTCATTCGGTGCGGCGGCAAATTTTGGATAGATTCTTTTGTACATATTTATGGGCACGGCGGGAATCTGTCCCCCGCCTATACCATATGACATATTCTTCTTACAGGCTCATAGACATGTGTATATGGTTAGGTATGTTTGGCCTTGTCGGCCTATATTTTGGGATGTTATTCTACAAGCCTCGTCGGCTTATGTACATTTATACAGGCATAGTTTTCAATGATGATATAGATGTGTTATTGCCCAATGGGATTAATATGAATGATGAATGAAAGCATGATTTAGCTATGTGGCTCACCTAGATGAATGGTGCAAGTACGTTAAGGGGTGCCCGGGTGGGCTGCCTGTTACACCTCGAAAAATTTTCCGTTGATGCACAGTGAATAGGCTAATGAAAAGCACGAAGTCTACGATGTTTCAATAAGTAAGAAATAGCATTTAATGATTCTAATTAAGATTTCCAAAGACATTGGAAGTGGGAGACCCAAAAGTTGTTAAGGAAAGCAAGGTATACGTCATGTGTCGGGCAAGATTTACGAGTATCGAATTAATGATGACTTAATGAAGTTTTGGGGAAGAGTTGTAACATCCCTTGGATTGTTAATGAAATGTTAAACAAGTGTTAAGAAGGTTCCATAAGAATTGGAGATCAAACGAAGTGACGAGAACAAGTTCGTTGATTTGCGGGGTTATACAAATCATTATACGGACCGTATAATGGACCGTAGACCATCACAAGAAGTCCTGTTCGGTGGAATTATACGGTTAGTTATACGGACCGTATAATGGTTCCAGTGAAGGGTGAGCGAAAGGACCATTTCATGGTCGCTTATACGTACCGTATAAGTTATACGGACCGTATAAGTGTCCATGTAACGACCCGACAGATCAGAATGCTGAGTTAATAAAAAGGGGACCAAGTTCATTATTTCATTTCCACATTTCACACCTTCCCCCTAGAATTCTCTAGAATATTTCTCCCACATAAATTCAAGAGATATTAGTGATCATTTACATCAAGTTAAGTGAATCAAGTATGAGAAACCCATTAAAGTTCATCCAAAGCAAGAAATCCAAGTGAAGTAAAAACTAGGGTTTTGCTCAAGTGAGGAAATTGTCACGACCCAACCTCGTAGGCCGTGACTAGTGCCCGAGCTGGGCACCCAAACACAATCATAGCCCGAATCATATACCGATAGCTTATACGGACGCAAATATCAAACACTGTCTCAGATTATATCAAACTGTCGCAAAAACATCTCAAACACTACCATATATGCTCAGTGCCGACAAGGCTATCAAATGGCGCAACGGCCCAAAACATATACAAATGCAAGCCGACAGGAATTTGCGCGCGAACGGGATCGCCCGTAACATATATCATACAAACACAATCGTACAAATGGGTATAACCCACATACACGTCTACAAACCTCTAAACAGACAAAAATGTAATCATATGACAGCACAGTGGCCCCGCCGTACCCCCGAACAAATATATACAAATGCAACGAACGAATATATACCAAAATGCGAGCTCCTGAAACGAGGGAGCACTCAAACAGTTAAAAAAGTGTCCTCAAACTCGCGGATCACCAAACCGTGCATCCGTACCTCGCGGGCATGAAACGCAGCCTTCGAAGAAAGGTGGTCACATTTAAATATGTACCGAGTATGCAAAGGTAAGATATAGTAAGCAAATCAATCATAACCGAGCGTAAGGCGAAAGCAAATGCGTTTCCAAAATATCAAAATATTTACTTTCAAAATACAAATCATGCATAGGCTCAGAAATATGGTCGCCCGCCCGTCGATGGCGCCATAACACAAGATAACACCGTAAGTTTCAAATCTCCGTATCCCCGTCACATATCATAACACAAGATAACGCCATACACAAGATAACACCAAATATGTCGAACCCGCCTTTCGAGCAAGCGGGCTTAGTGAACCATAAACACAAGATAACACCCGGAGTATAACAAAGTGCGCACGACAACGTAATGTTCCGGACTCGGCGAAAGATACTACGTAATGCACGAGCGCAGTCGTGAGTAACCACATGTATAAAATCATTATCATAGACTCAAAAGATAAGTAAAATGACCATACTTAGAAATCGGAATAATAACCAAATTGAATTCTTTCAAAAGTCGTCAGGATTACAAAAGAAGAGTCGCGGGACCCATGGACGGGTGTTGACCCGAGCCGGGCCCACCTATGGAAAACATAGTCATCATACACCATACAATCACCTACAATCATATCGAGGCAATCTGAGCCTTTCCGTGAAAGATACGGGCGTTCGTAGTTACGGAACTCTTTAAAAAAACAAACTTTTTATGCAAAAGTTGAAAATCAAATATTTCAAAGACATAAAGGCCAATATTTCATCATATCAACATACAAATTCCAAGGAACGAATAAGAGTCATAAACATGCTCGGATTGCGAGAATCAAATTTTCTCGAAGCTCGTGTCATAGCCTACTTGAAGCTAAGGCATGCCAAAAGAAGAAAGGATTGGGCTTTACATACCTCAAACGCTCTCAAAGCTACTCCAAACTCAAGATAATGCCAACCTACGCCTCGGGCTCTCTAAGGTCTACAAGTATGTCATAATATGCCAAACATTAGCTATGGACGTTTAGGCATTTAATCTCCAAAATTTTGACCCTACGTAAATTGGGCAAAGATTTCCCCCCGAATAGGCAACCCCGAGAATTTAACCTTGCCTAAATCAACAAGAACAACAACAACAACCAACCTAGCAACATCAATAATCAATCCGAAAGGCAATATAACATTAGTAGCCCTCTTATATATCATTCAACAACATTCATAATATTCAATTCAACGGCTTACCTTCAAGCCAATGTCGGCGCTTATACATTCAAATATTAACTCAAACCCATACCAACAATATTCAAGGACATTTCAAACAATTCATACAACATTTCCAACATCCCAAATAATACTCCAACTTACCCGAAAACAATCCCCAACCCGAGAACACAACTATAACCCATTCCTCACTTCCAAATCATGATTTGCTCCAACAATCCACATTCTAACAATGTCATTCGTATAAATATACAAATTACATTAAATGCAAAATAACCTCTAAATCAGCCCATACAATTACAACACCAATCTTGAGTCATTAATGTCACACCCCAATTTCCGATAGGGCATGACGGGCACCCGACCCTTACTTAGGGCCGAGCGAACCCGTTACCTCGTAATCCACATAACCATACTCGGGCCCACAAAACAAAACACGCGTACGCAATGAAAATTTTTCAAAACAAACATGCCTTTTATTTTTTCAAAGCAAAAACTAAAAATAA
>NC_081346.1:41253546-41316045 GCF_029784015.1 Lycium ferocissimum
TTAATTTCTGCAATTATAACTGTCATTCATTTCATATCATAAACTCCGCCACTCCTGGCAAAAAGCATAGTTTCAAAGGGGACACGCGGGATCGCGGTCTAGCCTTCACTAAAAAATCCGAAACACCCTTTCTTTGGAACACGTTGAATGTTAAGTTGGTGTGCGGTCACCCAACAGCCAACAACGGTTCACCCCGAATAGTTCGCTCGGGTCCAAGGTCAATTTGAAAAACCCACTCTTGCATATGACTAGGTTAGATCTAAGCTTAATCCAAGGTTAGAGCTAAGCTTAATCCAAATATGAAGTAGACTGGGTGGTTTGGATATTTTAGACATATCTAAACCCGATAGGAAGACTACCCCGTGTCGGGTACGGTCTACGACTCGAAAAACACCGCATCTCATATTATGTGCTATTTGGAAACATGTAATGTGCCTATGAATGGAACCATTGCCGGGGGGGGGGGGGGGAATTAACCTTGACTTGTACTTTGTAGATGTCGATCAACTTGAATTTTGCCATGGTTTTAACTACACCAGAATTGCTGCGTATTTGGTGGGGCAAAATGTCCCTCGACAAGAAAAAGGGAATTTCATGTCATTTAGGAAATCTGATATCCATTATGACTATATTGGGTTGCAAGGAATTGATAGAAGTAATTACCGAGTTTTGGGACAGAGATAGGATGGTTTTTCGATTTGGCGACGACATCGAGATGAAGCCTACCCTAGAGGAGTTTAGGGATGTGTTGACTAGTGCAGGCTTGGGATGGAAAAGAAGAAAGAAACCTGACCAAAATGCCTTAATCCCAGAAAAACTCACCTACTCCTAAATTTACAAAATGCTTTCCTTGAACTATGCTAATTCGGCCCATGGTCCAACCATACCCTTTACAGAGTTATACAAAAGGTTTGGAAGCCCAAATGGATTTGTGGAACACCTCGGGGAGTTCAAGACTTTTGCTAAATAGACGGCCACCAGACCTTTAGCTTTCGCCATTTGCTTTCTTGGAACCATGGTTTTTCCCAAAGATTAGTCCTTAGCCATAGACACCCGAGTCATTTCGGTCACCCATGCCATCTTCTACGGCATAACCCAATAAGAGGAAACTAAATACTTTGACCTAACCCCAATCATCCTAGCCGATTTGTACCGAGCCATGAGCCTCTGTCGAAAACATTACAAATACTTCCAAGGCTGTAACTTACTTCTACAATGGTGGATCCTTAAGCATATGATCAAAGTTAGGGGTGAACAACAACTAAGTAAGCCGGCCGAAAGGGATGGCCTTCTGGATTTTTGCCCGAACTTCGGGGAACAAAATAGACAAATTTGGATATTCACCTTTTCTAGATTGAAAGAGGAAAGCATTCAATGGATAATCCATGACTTCGTGTCCGATAGAGTTGTGGTTAAGGGTACAAAGTGTCCATTCTTACTGCTTATGGGGATCCGAGGGATTTGCCCTTATGCACCTACTAGGGTCTTGAAACAATTTGGGAGGATCAAGTCGTACCCCAGGTCAGAGGCATGGGATATTTTATCATTGACTATGACATCGATAGACCGCCGAGGGCTTCAGATTGCATACGAGAATGGAAGGGTCACATGATTTGGGGTTTTGATACCTTAGCTGAAGATAGGTTTCGTCCGGGTTGTGTTGTGGAGTATAAAGATTGGCTGAGGGACGAATTACAAGGTACACTTCCTCCTAGACCTATTCTTTACAATTATGAGCAAGATAAGGATTCGCAAGCTGAGATTCAAGCCCGTTTTGTTTAGAAGAGAGCTGACGACAGAGATGCCAAGTATTTGGAGAAGATTGAGCATGAAAAAGCCTTTATATAGAGTCTGAGACACGAATTGGAGCTTACTAATGACTGTTTCATAGAGCACGATGATTGGATGAGGAAGACTTTATATGATGTTGCTCCACTGATTTTCACTCAGAAGGAATTTCTGATGGAAGCCACTTTGACATTGGCCCATCTTCGTATCCAGACTACTCTACGAAAGGCAAAGAAGGCCAAGACCGATCGAGATCGGGCTTCATCATCCACCACCGGAGGACACTTTTGCTGATTTACTTTATGCACTGTCTTTACTTTATCTTTTGTACGCCTTTAGGGAAGAATATTATTATTAATGATTATAGGGCAATACTTTCATTCAAATGGCACATTTATGTTTCAAACGATTAGTATGTTTAGGAACGCGAGTAGTGTAATTTTATAAATTGCTTTGTGTGACTTACTTGCTTTCAAATGTTTCACTTAAATGCTTGATTGATCTCAAGTATCGTCCACTCTCCTAAAGAAAAATAATTAACAAAATATACCAGTACTAAGTCTAGCAACTTTTTCAGAATCTGAAAATGAACACCAAGAACGCTACAGAGCTGTAAGCTATGAGAAAGAATGAGGTCTCACTTCGCCAAAAGATTTAGGACCTCGTAAAGCAAATCTGGGCAGTCAAGGCCAAGATTAAAGAGGCTGATGAGTTAATGAATTCGATGGAAAATTATCCCAAGAAACCAGCTGAAACTCAAGGAGAGACTGGATAAGGGAAAAGAAATCCTTCCCGAATACATCCCGATAATAGAGGAGTCCGAGGAGGAGGAAATGAATCAGACCCGCAAGAGTCCACCTGGCCATCAAGGAAAGCTGCCTCCGCTGCGCTATTAAGCCTAAAATGGGAAGGAACTTCTATTGCACCATCAAGTCCTAGGGGAGAACCCGAGGAACGGATGGAGTATGTCCGACCAGCTTCGCCCGAATGGTGGGCTATTACGCTCAAGGCGTTGGATTATCCCTACCGCATCTCGCCTAAGCACGTAACAAGCGAAGAGATGATGATCAAGTTTCGAAGCAAAGGGATATTCAGTATCAGCTTCGACAGGTTGCCACCGTGTGCTCCGATTTTTGCGCACAAAAGAAGCCTTTATCACCGGGATCAAGCAGGGGACACCATCAATGAATGTTTGGCCTTCAAGAAAAGGCTCATAGAGCTGATAGATAAGAAAAGCATCACCAAGATATGAGGCCTACAGTCACTTTTGGTCCACGACAACATCTCCCCAACCGCAGGGATTACGCTGAAAACTTATATTTGGCGTTATGACTTCACAGTATTTAAAGACTCTCACGCTAGCATCTTTCAAAAGCTGGTCAGCATCGGGAAGATTAGCCCCATCAGAACCAAAAGGGCTCAAACTGAAGGGGCTGGCCGCCGCAAAATGTGTCTGTTCCATTCTAGAGCTTTGGGGAACGACATAGAAGAATGCGAGGCATTCAAGTTTGAGGTTGAGAACCTGGTCCACAAAGGCTCCATTTGGTTGGTGCTCCCACCTCAGTATTAGAATTTAGGGTCTTTAGGGCCGGGAAAAGGTTGAACGAACAAACAACCTGTTCTTACCGCAAAAGAAAGGTCACCTTTTGGGTAGTTTTAAGGTATCTCATTTTTTCTACTTAATACAGATTTGTCCCCCCCCCCCTCCATTTTATGTAAATGGACCTGCGCCGACCTGATGTCCCGAGGAGGGATACGCAGGAATCTCCTATCGGGCCCGATCACGGGTAGTTTTTAAGGTAAGGAGTCTTATCTTATGTAAATCGAACTACGGAAAGGCCTGATTTTCCGCAGAGGGATAAGTAGGCAGTCTACGTAAGACTCGGTCCCTGTATATTATAAATATTATATTTCCCTCACTTAACAAAGCCCAGGTACCCAAGACCCGGTATAAGAGATCAATTGAGCATTTAGATCAAACATATGATTATTTATGTGCTAAGTGTTTTTAACTGCCATTTATGTGTGTTATCTTGATTATCTTTCTATTACCTAACGAACTACCTTTGCTTGCCTTTGAGTTATTCTTTTCTTATAGAAAGAAAGGTTGATTTGTGCTCACACTAGCATACTTCACCAGATCCAAAGCTGCAATAGCATCCTTATCCCAATAAGACAAAGGCAAAGCAAAAATGACACGTACTTCCGAGAATGAAACTACTCCTACTGACATTACCCTCAGAAAATCGCCTCTGCGCGAACTGCCTGAGTTATTACCTATTGAAGACATTATGAAATTGATGTTTGAAAAAATCGACCATCTTTAAGTGGAAGTGGCGCGAAACAAAGCAGCAAATGCTGCCCGAGAAGCCCCTGCTGAAGAAAGAAGCCTGCACCGTTCTTTCCATCTCGAAATTCGCCATTACCCGACCACTTTCCCAATTAGTCCATTGTGACCACCATACCATTTACCCCAATCGACAGGCACATTGGCACCTCCTACCACACCTCACCACCACTTAACACTACCCAAATTTCCGAAACCGCTCACTCTATCCCCTCTTACCCAACACCACAAAACACCATCCCGGCATCATTATACAACCAAGCATCATCTCGCTACCAACTGCAAAAACTACGCCTACCCACCGAACTCGCCCTTCTGTTTCCTTTAACACACCTGCCACCCCAGACACCTTTTCACCCGAACAAGAAATTGATCACTACAAGGAGATGGAAAAGGCATAGAAGGCCGAGCAGAAAAAATAAGAGAAAAGGCTTGAACAAAAGATGACCGAAATGTTGGAACAGTCCACGACAACTACCCTCACTGGCACGGGCTTGAGCTATGACGATTTCTGTATGCATCAAAATTTGGATTTACCCAACGGCTTCAAGGTGCCACATTTTGAGTTATTTAACGGGACAAGTAATCTGAAAGCACATCTATTTCGTGACCAATTGGTAAAACAACTAAGCGCTCATTACGAGGCACAAGCGATCGAAGTTTGACCAGAGAAGCCTTAGAATAGTTCACGACACAAGACATACGCCATTGGATCACATGAGAAGACATGGCTGCGGCCTTCATGGAAAGATTCCGCTTAAACATGGAAACGGTACCAAAGAGGTACTATTTGGAAAGGTCCGCAATCCACCGAGAAACACGCGAATATGCAAGTTGGTGGAGAATGTACACTCGCAATGGGAGAGGACAACTTAGTGTCGGTCTTTATTCGTTCAAAAGAAATGGACTTCTATGATAGAATGCTTTCGATAGCCGGAAGGCCATTCTCCGAACTGGTCAAAATCAGAGAGGTCATCGAAGATTGTCTCAAAACAGGCTGAATCATAAGTGTGATCGAAAAGTACGCTGGGTCAAGCTCAACCGGGTTTATAAGGAAGAAGAAGAAGGAAGACGTGGCAAGCATATCCCACACTCCTAGCCCAAAACCCAAAAGAAGGGAAGAATTCCTGATGGAAGCATATGCTTTACCTCCCCAAAATACTTACATACCTGCCTCTTACAATGTGGTGCCCGTATATTACGCGTAACTGACCTTCCAATCACCACCCCCCCAATTACCAAACCCAACAAAATACCTTCTAAGGACCTCCCCCGAATCACCGAACTCCCCTGCCAAATTATCAAACTCCCCTACCTGCTTACCGTCCTCCACAAAATAACCAATCCAATACCTACCAAAATCAACCACCACCAAATACCTATAATGCGTCATGTCAAAACTTCGAAAAGAAGCCTGCCCGCGTGTTCACTCCATTAATGGAATCATGGACTGATTTGTTCAAAAGATTGAGCGCGGCAGGGATGATCCAAGCGCTTCCCCCAAAGGTTGTCGAAACAAAAAATCGATTTTACCGAGCTGATCAAACATGTGCCTACCATTCTAATGGCATAGGACACATCACCGAGGATTTTATCAATCTCAAGTATAAGATACAAGACATGATTGATCGAAAAGAGATTGTGCTCAGAATAGTCCCTCTAAATGTGAACACCAATCCCTTTCCAAACCACGACAACAAGGTGATTCATATGATAGAAATAGAAGAGGGATGGGTCACAGGCAGGTCCACCATTCGAGAATCTGTGAAAGAGCTTGAGCGCACAGTGGTGTCACTTTCTCAACAAAAACGCCCACAATTCAAACTACTAATCCCTGCGCCAGTTGTTGCGCATGTGGCCCAAGTAACCCTTGCACTGCCTCAGAAAGAATTTGTGGTCCAAGTCGCTATCGCCCACAAAATTACGAGATCGGGAAGGTGCATGCCCCCGAAGATCTAGCCCAAAGGGCACCACAAAGAGAAGGAAATCAAAAAAGGCAATTATCGAGGGTGAGACTGAAGATTTCTAGGGCCAAATGCAGCCCAAAGAATACTCCATTGTGGAGCATCTGAAGAAAACATCGGCCTAAATCTCGGTGTTGGCACTTTTACAAAGTTCACCCTAGCACCGCTTAACTCTGATGAAAGTATTGGAGAAACCCACGTCCCAACTGGGATGAGTAGTGAAAATCTGGCCGAAATAGTTGCCCATGTTATGGAAGAACACCACATTACCTTCACGAAAAAAGAGTTGCCTAAGGAAGGCACGAATCACAACAAGCACTCAACATCAATGTCATGTGCTGCAATAAGGTAGTGACTCATGTCTTTGATTGACAACGGAGCGGGACTCAATATTTGTCTCGAGTCTAACCTAGTGCAGCTAGGATATGATCTTGGAAAGGTTCGTCTGAGCCACACTAATATAAGAGCATTTGACGGAGGCTGATGTGATGCCACCGGAGCAGTTGACCTGGACATTCAAAAAGGTCCAGTAGAGTTCACTATCGAGTTTCAGATTATGGAAATACCTGCTAACTACAATTTACTCTTGGGGAGGCCATGGATCCACATGGCAGGAGCAGCATCGTCTTCGCTTCACCAATCTCTGAATTTCATCTGGGAAGGACAAGAGGTGATAATCCATGGAGAGGCAAGCATGCATAATTACCCGGATAATTCCGTACATGTCATCAAAATGGCACTCAAAGGAACGGATTTCCATATAATGGAACTTGTAGGGGCTGCCCAAAAAATAGAATACCCCGAGGCTCCTATGCCAGCAGTATATAAGATGATTGCTTCAACTATGCTCTTGAACGGATTCGAACCCGGGAAAGGTCTAGGAAAGAATTTACATGGCATCACTGAGCCAATTTCCCTTCCCCAAGACAATTTTAATTTTGGACTAGGATATGCCCCAGCTGAAGATGAGATACCTACCAAGAAGAGACAAGAGGTTGCGAATCTCCGCAAACCCATTCCAGACCTATAAGGGGGTCATTTCCTAACCGAATACCTATGCTGGGTGATGCTGACATTGAAGAACGTATAGGGATGCTATTCTGAGAAGAAGATTATATAATCCTAGAAGAATATGCGAAGCACCACCATCGTAGAGATGCAACGAAGCGAGAAGGATGTTCAATTGGACCTCTGCCACCTGAGGCTACTAGCTCTTCCGTAGAGAAAGATGAATTTATTTTGAAAATAGGGAGAATTGGTGGAGGCCCGATTACTCACTTTTTATCACTCTATATACCTCGTAATGTTTTCAAAAATGGAAATGGCTTGACGTTGATCCAAGCCAGGACCACAGTCTGTACTTTTATTAATCTAAATCAACGAAAGACTCGGTTTAATCAAAAACAATTTTATTTATTTATTACGTATGCATGTTTTATACTAACATACTTTTCCTTGAATTTTCAGCAATAAAAATGATAAAACAACCCTAAATGTCATGACAAGTTACAAAACAAATGAGTCGGGCAGTATAGTGGACGAAGAGTACGAGGAATACGATGAGACCACAATGTTACTCTTGGGCCTCGTGGAGTAGGTAGAGCAGTTAGAGAGTGAGCAAAAACTAAACATGGATGAAACAAAAGTGATAAATCTAGGCGACGAAGAGAATGTCAAAGAAACAATGATAGGTGCACACCTAGAGGCACTTTTAAGAGAAGAATTAATAAACCTACTGAAGGAGTACATGGATATCTTCGCATGGTCATACGCTGACGTGCCAGGGCTAAGTACCAGCATAGTATCCCACAGGTTACCTATCAATGCGGGTTTCACTCTTGTGAAACAGAAAATCGGACAATTCAAGCAAAAACTTAGTATCCACATCAAGGATGAGGTAGAAAAGCAAATCAAGTCCGGGGTAGTAGAAATAACCTTATACCCCACCTAGTTGGCCAAAATAGTGTCGGTACCCAAAAATGATGGAAAAATAAGAATCTGTGTAGATTACTGAGATCTCAACATGGCCAGTACAAAGGAAATTTTCCACTACCAAACATCCACATACTCAGGGAAATTCGCTGCCAAACACGAGCTAATCATTTGTCGATTGTTTCGCCGGCTATCATCAAATCCTAATGGATAGAGAGTGTCACGACCCAACCCCGTAGGCCGTGACTAGTGCCCGAGCTGGGCACCCGGACATACCCATTAACCAGAAACAGCATACAAATAACCTATACCTATACAGAGATCAAACGTCAGACCGTAGCTAGCATAATCAGATCTTATACATACAGAAAGGTAAAGCGTCACCCCAAAGCTGTCACGTATACACATATACATAACGAACATAAGCCGGTAAGGCTATCATAATATGGGGGAACGTCTAGATCACAAATCACACAGACACAACCGAACAGTGACTACCCACAACCCACGCGTACCTGTCTACAGACCTCTAAGAGTAATAACAGAATCATATGACGGGACAGGGCCCCGCCGTACCCCCTGAATAGATATATACATACACATACATACAATGAAGATGTCTGCACAAAAACATAGGCTCCGGAACAAGGGAGTGTTCCAAGACAGCTGAACAGGAATCCTAAGCTGGTGGATCATCCAAATAAGTATCTGTACTTGCGCGGCATGAAACGCAGCCCCCGAAGCAAGGGGGTCAGTACGGAATATGTACTGAGTATATAAAGCATGAAATACAGAAAACGAGGTCATAACCGAAGTGAGGAGTACAGAAAATAAGTATAATAATCAGAACGTCAAAATGCTTCAAGTATAATAATCAGAATGCCAGAATGCTTCAAGTATAATAATCAAAGTGCCAAACTGCTTACTCCTGAAAAATAAATCATGCATGTCAATAACAGATATCATATGCACGCATATCGTGTCCCGGCCCTCTAGTGAGGGGCTCGGTAAATAAGATCATATGCCATCATATTATCATATCACATACCACATATGGTCCGTAGTGGGACCCGGCGGACGGAACATGGTCGCCCCTCCTGTCTCGGGCGCCATAACTCATCATACTTCAGAATGTTGCATATCTCCGAACACATCATACTCCGTATCACATCATACTTCGTAACACATCATACTTCATAAACTCATCATACTTCGAAAAACTCATCATACTTCGAAATATAGCATAGTGCGCACGATAACATACCGGCCCGGGACTCGACGAAGGAAGTAACAATAGTGTGCACGAGCAGAATCGTGGAAGACCATACGTAATGCAAAATATTTACAAAGACCCAATAGAATAATCAAAACGAACTATCATTTATTAGCCAAGACAATAGTCAAATCAGGTTTCTTCCGAATGTCATTCGGGAACATATCAAATAGAACTCTAGAAATCATAGTTACGTATCAAAATCATATGCATAAAAATCCCCATTTCAGACTCAACAGACAAATAAGTAACCATACTCGGGGGTCGGGATGATAGCCATATTAAGTTCTTTCAAAAACCCGATAGAACTATACAAAGGAAAGTCGCGGGACCCACGGACGAGCGTCAACCTAATCCGAGCCCGCCTATGGAAGGTATAGTCATAATACGCTACAGAATCTCCTACGAGTATATCGAGGCGATCCGGTTCTGTCTACAAAAGTTAGGGACACTTTTAGACATAGAATCCTTTAAGATCAAAAATTCTTTTTTTTTTTTTTTTTTTTTTGCACATTGAAATCCAAACATACAAAAGACATAAAGATTCTAGCTCAATTACATTAAGAGTGCGGACATCAAGAAGTGAGTAAGAATCGTAGACATACTCGGATCGCAAGAATAGAATTACCCCGAGGCTAGTATCATAGCCTACTTACAACTAGGACATGCCAAAAGAAAGAAGGGTTAAGCTTTACATACCTCATCCGCTTCCTAAGCTATTCCGAACTCAAGTCTCGGCTTCTCAAAATCTACAATAACGTCATTAGGCACCAAACATTAGCGATGAGCACTTGGGAATCCAATTCCAAACTAACACTTTTGTCACGACCCAACCCCGTAGGCCGTGACTAGTGCCCGAGCTGGGTACCCAAACACATCCATAAATCCGAATCACAAACTGATAGCTTATGTGTATACAAATATCAGACGCTGTCTCAAATTATCTCAAACTGTCTCAAACACATCTCAAACACAAACATATGTATATCGAAGCAAGTAAGGCTATCAAATGGCGCAACGGCCCAAAACATGTACAAATGCAAGCCGACAAGGCTACGGCGAATGGGATCGCGAACACATATCATACAAACACACACACGGAATAGGCACAACCCACACATACGTGTCTACGGACCTCTAAACGGACAAACGGAATTATATGACGGGACGGGGCCCGTCGTACCCCCCCCGAACAAACACACACATATGCGACGAACGAATATATACCAAAATGTGGGCTCGGAGATAAAGGGAGCACTCCAACATCAGAGAATAGGTGTCCTAAGCGGCGGATCACCAAGGCGTACGTCCGTGCACGCGGGCATGAAACGCGGCCCCCGAAGAAAGGGGTCGATACGAAATATGTGCGAGTATGCAAAGCGAAGATATAGTAAACAAATCTGAATCATAGTCGAAACAGAAGTACAGAAAGTAAATGCATTTCCAAAATATCAAAATGTGTACTTTCAAACCACAAATCATGCATAGGGATCAGAAAATATGGTCGCCCGCCCATCGATGGCGCCATAACACAGCATAACACCAGAAGGTTTCAAATCTCCGTATCCCCGTCACACATCATAACACAGCATAACGCCATACACAGCATAGCACCGAATATAAGCGGAACCCGGCCCTCTAGCGAGGGGCTCGGCGAACTATAACACAGCATAATACCGGAGTATAACAAAGTGCGCACGACAACAGAACCGGCCCGGGACTCGGCGAAAGATACAACAGAATACATGAGCAGAGTCGTGAGTAACCATACGTATAAAATCATTATCGTAGACTCGAAATATAAGTAAAATGACCATATTTGGAAATCGGAATAATAGCCAAACCAAATTCTTTCAAAAGTCATCAGAATTACAAAAGGAGAGTCGCGGGACCCACGGACGGGTGTTGACCCGAGCCGGGCCCGCCTATGGAAAACATACTCATCATACGCCATACAATCTTCTACGAACATATCGAGGCAATCCGAGCCTTTCTGTGAAAGATACGGGCGTTCGTCGTTACGGAACTCTTTAAAAGCAAAACTTTTTATGCAAAATTTGAAAATCAAATATTCCAAAGACATAAGGGCCAATATTTCATCATATCAAGCGTACGAATTCCAAGAAACAAATAAGAGTCATACACATGCTCGGATTGCGAGAATAGAATTTCCTCGAGGCTCGTGTCATAGCCTATTTGTAACTAAGGCATGCCAAAAAAAAGAAAGGATTGAGCTTTACATACCTCAATCGCTCTCGAAGCTAATCCAAACTCAAGCTAATGCCAACCTACGCCTCGGGCTCCCCAAGGTCTACACAACGTCAACGGATATCAAATATTAGCTATAGATGTTTAGGCATTTAATTCCAAACTAGCACTTAATTCTACAGAAATTTGGGCAGCATTTCCCCTGTAAATAGGCCAACCGCGAGAATTTAACTCGGCCAAATCAACAACACCAACAACCAACCTAGCAACATCAATAATCAATTCAAAACGCATTCTAGCGTTAAATACCCTTTCTACATAATCCAATAACATTCATTATATTCAATTCAACGGCGTACCTTCAAGCCAACATCAACGCTTATACATTCAACTACTAACCCGAACCCATACCAACAATATTCAAAGACATTTTAAACAATTCATACAACATTTCAAACATCCCAAATAATACTCCAACTCACGAAAACAGTCCCCAAACCCGAGAACACATCCATAACACATCCCTCACTTCCAAATCATGATTTGCACCAACAATCCACATTCCCAACAATGTCATTCTCATATATATACAAATTACATTAAATGCACAATAACCTCCAAATCAGCCCATACAATTACAACATCATTCTTGAGTCATTAAACTCTCATTTCCAACATAGAATTCATAACAACAACATTCAAAACACTAATTAGAATTGATCCATTCATTGTCATATAATATGACCCATTTTCGGCCAACATTACACATACACATATTGATGATTCTCTTCCATTTCTTCACTCTACAACAATCAAAACATGCTAACTAGACTTTAATTCATTACTTCAACACAACACAACACACACACCACACGGCTACATACCAAACTCACGGCCTCAACTCCAACATACCATATTTCATGATTTTCATCCATTTTAGCATACTACAACATGCATACACCATTCATAACACATAAAACAAGATTAAATCTTACCTTTCTTCTTCAACTTCACAACTAGGCTAGGGTTTGCGATTTATAAAACGGATGGTTTGATGACCCAAACAACACTTTCACGCTACTTAGGGACCTCCAATTAGTGGATTTGCATCAAAGAAATATTTTTGGGATGGCTCAATTTGGACTTGGTTTTTCTTGTTCTTGGCCGAGAGCCTCTTGTTGCTCAACCAAGGTTCTTGTTTTTTTTTAAGTGTTGGATGAAGATGAATGACTTAGAAGTCATCTTTTACATACTAATATAAGTCATACAAGTGTCCATGGCCCACACATGGGTTGGACCAATTAAATTTGTCCACAAAATGTCACACCCCAATTTCCGATAGGGTGTGATGGGCACCCGACCCTTATCTAGGGCCGAGCGAACCCTCTGACTATCGTAATACTCGTAATCATTTTGGGCCCTCGGCCAGATCATAAATACATAGTAAAAATTTTCGAAAAACAAACATACTTTATATCTTTTTCAAATTACACAAAACTATAACCGTACAAAATCGTAAACCACATATAACAATAGTACGGCTTATGGAGCCGCTCACAACGAACATCTTATGCACATGACTGCTGTACGCAAAATCTCTAACATGACCGGATATCATAACACAAACAAACTCGACTCGGCGGCACTCCGAGCAAGTGGAGCTCGCCAATCCGTGGAACATCTTACGCTAATATCTTTAGCTCACACAGGTGTACAACGCGGCATAAAACGCGGCCCCGAAGAAAAGAGGGTCGGTACGGAATATATCGAGTATGTAAACGAAATCCATTAACAGAATCATAACCGGAATGAAAAATCACAGAAAACAAGTATAGGAACCGGAGAGTCGTAACTTGCTTCGTGCAACACTTATCGTATATCCATATACCGGTGAGCAAAACATATCATAATCATATTAATTTGGAAATCATAAGCGAAGTACGGAAAACGATTTAGTAATCGAATGTCGAAGAGCTTGGCTTATTCTTCTTTCTTTTTGAAAAACATTTCTGTTTTACATATAAAAAAAATAAAACATATCATAATAGCTGACATTAACCGATGTGGGATTCGCCTAAACCAGTGCGGAATTTTTGCCTCGCCACTGGGTTTGCCCCACCACCGGCTCCGGAATAAACAGATCGTATCATCAGATTATCATGTCATCAGATTATCATAGCATCAGATTTTCATATCATCAGATCGTCACATTATCGGACTATCGCATCATCAGAACAGACTCATTATATTGTCAGATTTCCACATTATCAAATCATTATATCATCGGATCAAACGAGAATAGCATATAGAAATACATCCATACGCGGCCCATAATGGGTCCGGCGGACGGAACGTGGTCGCCCTCCCGCCTTGGGCGCCACAACACATCATACTTCGGAAGTTTTTAGATCTCGCATCTCGAGTCACACGTCATATCGCATAACCACGACCCGGCCAAAAGGGGCTCGGCGTACCGGACACATTATAACACCATAATAATAGTCGCTTATCATACTTCGGAAGCTCATCATACTTCGCATTGTGCGCACGATAGTACCGGCCCGGGACTCGGCGAAGGAAGTAACAAACATATGCACGAACAGAATCGGGTGATCTATACGCATCTCCAAACATATACACAGACTTAACGAGTACTCAAAACTATCATTCAAGAAGCCAAACAATAGCCAAATCAGGTTTCTTTCGAATATTATTCAGAACATATCAAATATAATTTAGCAATCAGAGTTACGTATCAAAATCATATGTAAACGGATTCTCATTTCATACATTTACACAGACTTAACGGAATAATCAGACAAATTATCATTTACAAGCCGGTGGCATTGACTAAGTCAAATCTCTTCCAGACATTATCCGAGACTTATCAAATAGAACTTTAGGCATCATAATCACGTATCAGAATCATATATATACGAATCTTTATTCCGAACTTAACAGATAAGTGAGTAGTCATATTCGGAAGTCAGATTATTAGCCATATTAAGTTATATTAACAAGTTGTTAAAACTATACAACGGAACGTCTTGCCGGCCCACGGGCAAGTACCAAACCGACCCGAGCCCGCCTATAAATGTCGGGGATGTTACACATTGGGGGACCTCCCACGAGCGTTTCAGAGCGATCCGAGCACATATGTGAAAGATACGGACGTTCGTAGTTTCCGACTCTTTTATGAACATAATCTTTTATGCATATTCATATTCAATCATACAAAGGCATAGAAACCATAATTTGACTACATTATACATATGGATATCAAGAAAAAAATAAGAATCACGAACACGCCCAGATCGCGGAGTGGAGTTATCTCGAGGATCATATCATAACCTAATCATACTAAGACATGCCAAAGAAAGAAAGGTGAGCTTTACATACCTTGGCCGCCCTCTAAGCTAATCCAAACTTGCGTCTCGGCTTCTCACGATCCACAATAATTTCATAAGACATCCAACATTAGCCATAGACATGAAGATTCCAATTCCAAGCCATCACTTTTTCTATAAAAATTCCGGCAGCACCTCCCCTATATATTCATCAACCCCGAGAATTTAACTCGGCCAATTATCAACAACAACCAAACCAACAACCATCCGGACAAGATTTAAGAATATTCCGAACAATCCACAAGGTATTCAAGACAATTCAAACAATATGCTATGAAACCGAAACCTTCCAACTTAATGAATACGACAATAATGCGTTTCTTTCTTTCAAATTCTCATACTACGTCAACAATTCCATACATTACCACATTACATTCATAAATATAAGAAAACATATTAAAATCATATTGACTTTCAAAACAGCCCACAACAATTGCAACACCAACATAAGTCATTAAACCTTCATTTCACATTGTAGAATTCACAATACGACAACCAAACTATATCAAATAAAATTAGTCCATCTCTTCCACACAAACAGCCACCATTCGGTCAGCCCCTCAACACACACAACTTCATGCTTTTCATCCATTTCAACACATCACGACATGTTCAAAACGTCCACAACAATATTAACCAAACACTAAATAAAATTCGTTCAACATACCTTCACCAACAACATGCTCACGGCTTCACTACATACTCCATAACTTTATGAACTTCATTCATTTTTACATATCACAACATGCATATACACCTATAAAACATGTAAAGGAGGATTGAACCTCACCTTCTCCTTTCAATTCTTTCTCTCGGCTAGGAGTAGCTATAACATCAACGGATGATTTTCTTGTTCCAACAACCACTCCACGTCGACGAGAACCTTTCAATTAGTAGGAAATCATGAAGAAGATATTTTTCCATGACCAAAATAAGAGGGCAGGTTCGGCCAGCCACTCCCTTTGGCCGAACTCCCTTTTCTTTCTCCCTCTCTTGAATTTTCTAGACTTTGCAAGATGAATTGTCTTGTTTTTCCATAACTTGCACATATATATATATATATACTTAGGTGCACATGGCCGGTCATGTGCACCTTTTTTTCTTTTTTTTTAAAAAAAAATTTGCCTTCCCTCCAAATTTCTCCAAGTTTCATGAAATTTCCAAGAGATGAACATGATGAAAATGACTTAACAAGTCATCTAACTCTACACATATTACTCTTCCATGTGGCCATGGCCCACACTACATGTGGCCTTATTTTTTTCATGAACTACTAATCCCAAAATTTCACCTTTGACCCCAAAGTTTCCTTAATAATCCATGCCAATAACGTTTACAAGCGACTTGCGCATTAACACAAGATCGGAAAATGGCCTTGCCCTTAACTTTCCGCAATTGTCTCGGGTCACTCCGACGTACAAAATGCGGGATATAACATCCTTCCCCCCTTTGGAACATTCGTCCTCGAATGTTCAACTAGTCGTACGGGGCCTCATAAGCGCCTCGGGGGAGCTCCCTCTTTATAGCTATTTCCATCCTTCGTACCATCTTTTTGCTATCCAATACCATTCTCTTGTCATACTCTTTTTCTTCATACACTTCCATTTTCTAGTGTCCCGTCATTCGAAGTTTTTGTAAGACTTCTCACATTGCTTCAAACACCATCCTAACTCTTGTACACTTATTGTTGGTTTTCCGACCTCACTAACTTGCTTCGGTGAGGGGGGGGGGGCCCTCATTGGTAGCCCGGACGTCCATACCAAACACATTATCATATTAACTGTTCTTATCCCGCTCTTGCATTTCTCTCTCCCGCTTCCCCCCTTTAGGGGTATGCTTGTACCATTATCCATTCATGCCTGTTTCTTTTTCTGTACACGAGAAATCTTATGCTACCTCTGTGTCGTTCAGAACACACTACTCTTACACAGTCCTTTTCTCATTTTCAAAACGTATTCTGTTCGTTCACATTTTACCCGTATCATCCCAGTCATGTCCCAGCATTCATTCTGTCTTGTTTCTTGTCTTTCTATAACTTAGTCCCTTACAATCCTCCGCTTATGACACTCATGCCCTCAGTTATACATCATAACCTACTACTACACTGTTGTCTCGTTTCCTTTTTATTCCTTTCTTTCCGTTAACTCCTTCTCTTGGCCGGCCCGATTCACACCGTCCTACGTGCCCTTTTAAAGTTTCCAGCCGCTCCACATACCCTAATCTCTCTTAGACTACTCCGATTTCTTATTCGCTCCTTACGTCTGAATTTGTAGGATTTTCAGAAAACTTCCCAGGGGGGTCACCCATCCTGGAATTGCTCTCACGCCAGCACGCTTAACTTTGGAATTTTGATGGAATACGACACTTTAACGCTTTCCTGACTGCGTCTTTCTCACCGCATGATCTTCTACGCATAATATTGAGTACGTTGGAATTTTATCATATTCCCAAAACGCCCTCAGGACACATCCGGACAACTGTCTTATCAACGCATTCCCATTCGTCACAATTCTTTTTCCTCCGTACCCTCGTCTTAATCATATCACTTTATCCAAACCTACCAGCCCTTTTCAAAGTCATCGCCTAGTAGCACAAGTCCTTCCAAATTTCCTTACTACTATATTTCCACCGACGTCTTATTTACTATTTCGCCACTCATTCCGCAGTTAACTTATTCCTAGAGGGCAGCCGTACTCTACAGCTCAGTCAACTTTTATCGCTACTATTAACTCGACTTTTTCCAAAATACTTTCCAACTTGTATCTCATTCTCGTATTATTTTAAAAATTTCGGCAGTAGTCTCCTTCGTATTTCTTACTATTCCAAAACACGCGGAAAATACCAAAGTATGCCTCACAAAGCGCATCATATATACATATCGCATCATATTGTATCGTATCATAGCCACACGGGGCTCTCAATATTCACAAAGGTCCGAAGATATTAGATTTACCTCGTGTGCTCAAGACGACTACACATATCACATTTCCTTGCTTACCTTCCTTTTCAGTTTTCAACTTTGCCTTTCAATCGTATGCCGATACCTCACTTAACATATATCTTTCGTATCTTTACTTACCTGCGTGCTTTGTAACCTTCCATACCGCTTGGTCGCTTATGCCTGTCAACGTCAGTCCTCTGCCGAAATCAAAGGTCAATGTCGGGAATTTCCTATAACTTGGCTCTACAAAGACGATCTAAGATGCCAAAGAAGAGTAACCATCCTAGATGCCCGTAGCCTCCTCGTTTATAAATGTGGCGCGCTTCACATCATAAACGGGACTCTACCGGACACGACTTTGCGTACACCCTAGGACGAACCGCCCGATACCAATTTGTCACACCCAATTTCCGATAGGGTGTGATGGGCACCCGACCCTTATCTAGGGCCGAGCGAACCCTCCGACTATCGTAATACTCGTAATCATTTTGGGCCCTCGGCCAGATCATAAATACATAGTAAAAATTTTTGAAAAACAAACATACTTTATACAAAATGTGTGGGACCTTCTCCCAACCCACACGGCCAAATGGCCTAGAATGGATGATTTGCAACTTTCAATTTTTCCACTTTTGGTCCCAAATTTTGCTAAATGTTCCATGCCAACAAATTCATGAACAACTTATGTCTTAAAATAAAATCGAAGGTCAAAATTCCCGACTTTGTATCCCGGAATGGTTTTGTCCCTAACTTATCATAGTTAAACCGGATTGTCCCAATGCACAAAATACGGGATATAACATCCTCCCCCCTTTAGAACATTCGTCCTCGAATGTTAGATTAACCTTACGGGGTCTTATAAGCACTCGGGGGAGTTTCTTTTACAGTTAACACAACAATTCATTTATCAAGCAACATAGTCAAGTAAAGAATTTGGATTACCTGTAGGTACC
This sequence comes from Lycium ferocissimum, assembly GCF_029784015.1. Classification (NCBI taxonomy): domain Eukaryota; kingdom Viridiplantae; phylum Streptophyta; class Magnoliopsida; order Solanales; family Solanaceae; genus Lycium; species Lycium ferocissimum. The sequence goes on from NC_081346.1 coordinate 41,272,360, forward strand.
GGAAATAAATGAGGATACTTCTTCTTCATCTCCTCTTCAGCTTCCCAGGTCATTTCTTCCCGATTATTGTTTCGCCATAATACTTTAACAGAAGCCACATCTTTATTCCGCAACTTTCTTACCTGACGATCCAATATGGCTATAGGCTGCTCTTCGTAAGATAGCTCCTCTGTGACCTGGATATCATCTACAGGAAATATTGAAGGGTCACCAATGCATTTACGAGCATAGAAACGTGGAATACCGGTGCATTCGCTCCCAATCAGCCGGCGTATCTAATTCATAGGCAACCTTGCCTATTTTTTGAATAATCGATAAGGCCGAATATATCTCGGATCGAGCTTTCCTTTCTTGCCGAATCTCATAACACCTTTCATAGGTGACACTTTAAGGAATACCCAATCACCAATCTGAAACTCTAAATGTCGACGGCGATTATCTGCATATGATTTTTGTCGACTCTGGGCTGCTAATAACCTTTCCCGAATCAGTTTCACCTAATCAACTGCTTGCTGAATCACATCTGGGCCAATTAATTTAGTCTCACTAATATCAAACCAGCCAATCGGTGACCTGCATTTCCTGCCATACAAAGCCTCATATGGTGCCATCTGAATACTGGAGTGGTAGCTGTTATTGTAAGCAAATTCAACAAGCGGCAAATGATCATCCCGCCCTACCCTCGAAATCAATAACACGGAGCTCGCAACATATCTTCCAGCGTCTGAATAGTGCGCTCGGCCTGCCCGTCAGACTGAGGATGGAATGTTGTACTAAGACTCACCTGTGTCCCCAATCCTTCCTGAAATGATCTCCAGAAATTAGCTGTAAACTGGGCACCTCTGTCGGAGATAATAGATACGGGAACTCCGTGAAGCCTCACAATCTCCTTAATATATAACCTGGCATAATCCTCGGAATACGTAGTCCCGATTTTGGGAGGAAATGGGCTGATTTTGTCAGCCTATCAACAATAACCCAAATGGAATCATACTTCCGTGGAGTGCGAGGTAAGCCGTAATAAAATCCATATTAATGATTTCCCACTTCCACGACGGTATCTCCATCTCCCGTAATAATTCTGTGCTTCGATGCTCGATTTTAACCCGTCGGCAATTTGGACACCGAGCGACGAACTCGCTATATCTCTTTTCATACCATCCCACCGCATAAGCATCCGAGATCATGATACATCTTCGTCGACCCCGGGTGAATGAATAGCGGGCATAATGTGCCTCACCCATAACTCCGTCCACATGCCACTGCAACATCAGGTACACATAATCTGCCCCTGTGTAATAGCACTCCATCGGATATAATCTCGTACGGGGTCTTCTCCTTTTCAGTACTGTGCCAGAACGGGATCCTCGTACTGACGCCGCTTTATCTCCTCCGTAATAGAGGATTCAGCAATTTCTCGAACAGAAACCCCAATATCTCCAGAATCAGCCAAGCGAACTCCAAGACTAGCCAACTGATGGATCTCGCGAACCATTTCCTTCTTCTCTGGCGGCACGTCTGTCAAACTACCCATAGACTTACGGCTAAGTGCATCTGCTACGACATTGGCTTTCCCAGGATGATATAAAATATCGATGTCATAATCTTTCAGCAATTCTAGTCATCTCCTCAGCCGCAAATTCAATTTCTCCTGCTTAAAGATATATCAGAGGCTCTTATGATCTGTATAAATATCATCGTGAACACCATATAGATAATGGCTCCACATTTTCAAAGCATGAATTACCGCGGCTAGCTCCAGATCGTGGGTAGGATAATTTCTCTCGTGCTTTCTGAGCTGCCGGGAAGCATAAGCTATAACTCTGCCGTGCTGCATCAACACACACCCCAAACCAATACCAGAGGCATCACAATAAATCACATAGCCGTCCGGTCCCTCGGGAAGAGTCAGGACTGGAGCTGTAGTCAACTTCTCTTTCAGCAACTGGAAGCTGCGTTCACAAGCATCAGTCCACTGGAACTTAGCTCCCTTCTGAGTCAGCCTTGTCAAAGGCGCTGAAATCGAAGCAAATTTCTCCACAAATCTCCGATAATAACCGGTCAATCCCTAGAAAGCTACGCACCTCAGTAGGTGTCGTAGGTCTAGGCCAATTCTTTACAGCCTCAATCTTCTGGGTATCCACCCGGATGCCATCAGCTCCAATAATATGCCCCAGAAATGCTACTGAAGTCAGCCAGAATTCACATGTAGAAAATTTAGCATATAGCTTCTGGTGCCGAAGTACCCCAAGTACCGTCCTCAAATGATCTGTATGTTCTGCTTCTGATCGTGAATAAACCAGGATGTCATCAATAAATACTATCACGAACATGTCTAAGAACGGTCTGAATACCCGATTCATCAGGTCCATAAATACGGCTGGAGCATTAGTCAGCCCAAAAGACATCACTCTGAATTCATAATGCCCATATCGGGTCCTGAATGCTGTCTTTACATCTTTTTTCTTAATGCACCCAACGTCTCGTAATCATGTCGTTATTACTGAATCCAAGCGCTTCTCTTTAAGTATTTGGTCGGTTTCATCCCTAACATATAAATATTTACAGGTAACATAACTAATCTTGTACGGCTCGTATAAAGCATTTCTAATCTTGGTTACGGTCTTTTCTTTTCTTGGCTCACTCTGCCCCACATATTCTTTCCGTACTAACATTCGTTCCTTGACGTCCCCATGTCCTACCACAGGAGGTTTCCTATTATTTTATTTTTTCTTTCTTTCTTTTTTTTTCTTTCCCCCTTACTACCCTTGGCCATTGGATCTTACCGATTTATTTCGGCAAGGAATCTTACTCGTAGTCCAAGCATCCGTATCGAATACATTGCGGTGTCAATTGCCTCCTTCTTACCCTTGTACCCCTCGCACTCGCTTCCCCCCCTTTAGGGGCGTACTTATACTATTACCCGATTATACTTTGCCCTTATGTTGTATTTCTCATTCCAATTAGGCGGTACTTTGATCCCGACGTTTTGATTCTCTGACCTTCCATCTACTCACTTTCTTCCCTTTTTCCACATATCATTGCATTCGAACTTCCCAAACTTGACCTGTAATAACCACAACGTTAGCTTGCCTTATAACATTTGTGCCATCTATACACTGTTTCTCACTTGAGCTTCGTTACTCTGTCCAATTAATACCTTCCCTATACCGCCACGTTGGTTGCCGGAATACACATATCTACTAATAAGACTAGGTATGCGACATTATACACACGCATAGACATATAGTGCTACCGCCTCGCTTTCAAAATATTTCCAACCACCATTCAAACTCACCCTAATTCCGAAGTTGTGAGGCATCTTCTTCCTCTTTATCGGTCTAATCTACCTCGTACTACGTGACCACTTAAGGTTCCGGCCCACTCCGCACGCTCTACTTCCCTTGGATCACCCTAGCTTCTCATTTGCCTCTTACGTCTGAACTTGTGAGACTTTCAGAAAACTTCCCAGGGGGTCACCCATCCCAAAATTTCTCTCACTCCAGCACGCTTAACCTCGGAACTCTGATGAAATACGGTGCTTTAATATTAGTCTGATAGCGTTCACGTCACCGCATGACCTTCAGCACACAACCTGGAGTAAATTGAAGTCTTAACAGCTTTCAAAACGTTCTCATGACACAATTACCGTTTTACCCTTCTCGATCCCCCGTGTTCACCTTTCGCTTACGAATACGATTACTCCCCGTCCTAAACTTCTAGACCCATTATGGTAGTAAGCACACCTTAATCATCGTGACTTATAAATACTTGGCCATCGGCCCTTAGATTTCGGCTTGCCGCTATTAAGTAACAATCATACAGCAAATACACATACATAGAACAAATTCCAATAAGGGCTCATATACCTGTAGACGAGCGGTCTCCAGCCTGATCTGGGGGGCTATAGGGTGAAGTGTACTCCTCATCGTCATCTCCCTCATCTGAATCCGAGGGATATAGATAGCCCGGCAACTCCTGGTTCACCGACGGCCAGGATAGGGGGCTGGAATAGTCAGTAACGCTCACTGAGGAGGCAGGTCTAACATAGTGCTCCACCATAGGAGCAACTGGTACAATCTTGGGAAGCTCCTCCCCCGGTGCCCCCACCGAATACTTGGACGGATCCGTATTATAGCTGCCCTCGGGGTGGTCCTCCTCACTGGGGGTCAAGGACTCCGGGGGAATCGTCGCGGGATCCTCTGAGGGATCCGTCTCGATAGAATAGCTGGGGCTCCTCCTGCTGGGCCCTGGAGCCTGAGGTCCTGAGGATACTCTAGGGGCCTTATTCGCACCCCCACTATCCGAAGCTGGTCTTTTCATCTCCTGTCAATCTGTACCTACCTGCAGGAAAAGGGGTCAGAAGTGATCTTCCCTAGACTCTGGCTCTATCGCACGATTTAGGATCAGAAAGAAAGATAACACCCTAAATGTCCTGTAGCCTCCTGTTTATAGATGTGGTGCACAACACACCGATTAACAAGACTCTACTAGACACGGTCTGTAGACATTCCGAGGACGAACTGCTGCGATACCCGCCACGACCCAACCCCGTAGGCCGTGACTAGTGCCCGAGCTGGGCACCTAAACACATTCATAAATCCGAATCACAAACTGATAGCTTATGCGTATACAAATATCAGACGCTGTCTCAAATTATCTCAAACTGTCTCAAACACATCTCAAACACAAACATATGTATATCAGAAGCCGGCAAGGCTATCAAATGGCGCAACGGCCCAAAACATGTACAAATGCAAGCCGACAAGGCTGCTACGGCGAATGGGATCGCCCAGAACATATATCATACAAACACACCTGTACAGAATAGGCACAACCCACATACATGTCTACAGACCTCTAAACAGACAAACAGAATCATATGACGGGACAGGGCCCCGCCGTACCCCTGAACAAACACACACATATGCAGCGAACGAATATATACCAAAATGTGGGCTCCGGAATAAAGGGAGCACTCCAACACAGCAGAATAGGTGTCCTAAACTGGCGGATCACCGAACTGTACGTCTGTACCGGGCATGAAACGCGGCCCGAAGAAAGGGGTCGCATTTAAATATGTACTGAGTATGCAAAGCAGAAGATATAGTAAACAAATATGAATCATAGTCGAAACAGAAGTACAGAAAGTAAATGCATTTCCAAAATATCAAAATGTTTACTTTCAAACCACAAATCATGCATAGGGCTCAGAAAATATGGTCGCCCGCCTGTCGATGGCGCCATAACACAGCATAAAACCAGAAGGTTTCAAATCTCCGTATCCCCGTCACACATCATAACATAGCATGACGCCATACACAGCATAGCACTGAATATAAGCGGAACCCCGCCTTCTAGCGAGGGGCTCAGCGAACCATAACACAGCGTAACACCGGAGTATAACAAAGTGCGCACGACAACAGAACCGGCCCGGGACTCGGCGAAAGATACAACAGAATGCACGAGCAGAGTCGTGAGTAACCATACGTATAAAATCATTATCGTAGACTCGAAAGATAAGTAAAATGACCATATTTGGAAATCGGAATAATAGCCAAACAAAATTCTTTCAAAAGTCATCAGAATTACAAAAGGAGAGTCGCGGGACCCACGAACGGGTGTTGACCCGAGCCGGGCCCGCTTATGAAAAACATACTCATCATACGCCATACAATCTCCTACGAACATATCGAGGCAATCCGAGCCTTTCTGTGAAAGATACGGGCGTTCGTAGTTACGGAACTCTTTAAAAGCAAAACTTTTTATGCAAAATTTGAAAATCAAATATTCCAAAGACATAAGGGCCAATATTTCATCATATCAAGCGTACGAATTCCAAGAAACAAATAAGAGTCATACACATGCTAGGATTGCGAGAATAGAATTTCCTCGAGGCTCGTGTCATAGCCTATTTGTAACTAAGGCATGCTAAAAAAAAGAAAGGATTGAGCTTTACATACCTCAATCGCTCTCGAAGATAATCCAAACTCAAGCTAATGCCAACCTACGCCTCGGGCTCCCCAAGGTCTATACAACGTCAACGGATATCAAATATTAGATATAGACGTTTAGGCATTTAATTCCAAACTAGCACTTAATTCTACAGAAATTTGGGCAGCATTTCCCCTGTAAATAGGCCAACCGCGAGAATTTAACTCGGCCAAATCAACAACACCAACAACCAACCTAGCAACATCAATAATCAATTCAAAACGCATTCTAGCGTTAAATACCCGTTCTACATAATCCAACAACATTCATTATATTCAATTCAACGGCGTACCTTCAAGCCAACATCAACGCTTATACATTCAAATACTAACCCGAACCCATACCAACAATATTCCAAGACATTTTAAACAATTCATACAACATTTCAAACATCCCAAATAATACTCCAACTCACCCGAAAACAGTCCCCAAACCCGAGAACACATCCATAACACATCCCTCACTTCCAAATCATGATTTGCACCAACAATCCACATTCTAACAATGTCATTCTCATAGATATACAAATTACATTAAATGCACAATAACCTCCAAATCAGCCCATACAATTACAACATCATTCTTGAGTCATTAAACTCTCATTTCCAACATAGAATTCATTACGACAACATTCAAAACACTAATTAGAATTGATCCATTCATTGTCATATAATATGACCTATTTTCGGCCAACATTACACATACACATACTGATGATTCTCTTCCATTTCTTCACTCTACAACAATCAAAACATGCTAACTAGACTTTAATTCATTACTTCAACACAACACAACACACACACCACACGGCTACATACCAAACTCACGACCTCAACTCCAACATACCATATATCATGGTTTTCATCCATTTTAGCATACTACAACATGCATACACCATTCATAACACATAAAACAAGATTAAATCTTACCTTTCTTCTTCAACTTCACAACTAGGCTAGGGTTTGCGATTTACAAAACGGATGGTTTGATGACCCAAACAACACTTCCACGCTACTTAGGGACCTCCAATTAGTGGATTTGCATCAAAGAAATATTTTTGGGATGGCTCAATTTGGACTTGGTTTTTCTTGTTCTTGGCCGAGAGCCTCTTGTTGCTCAACCAAGGTTCTTGTTTTTTTTTAAGTATTGGATGAAGATGAATGACTTAGAAGTCATCTTTTACATACTAATATAAGTCATACAAGTGTCCATGGCCCACACATGGGTTGGACCAATTAAATTTGTCCACAAAATGTGTGGGACCTTCTCCCAACCCACACGGCCAAATGGCCTAGAATGGATGATTTGCAACTTTCAATTTTTCCACTTTTGGTCCCAAATTTTCCTAAATGTTCCATGCCAACAAATTCATGAACAACTTATGTCTTAAAATAAAATCGAAGGTCAAAAGTCCCGACTTTGTATCCCGGAATGGTTTTGTCCCTAACTTATCATAGTTAAACCGGATTGTCCCAATGCATAAAATACGGGATATAACAACTTTGTCTACCGAAATTTAGGCAGTATTTCCCCTATAACTTCAACAACCTCGAGAATTCAACTCGGCCAAATCTTCAACAACAATACCAACAACCATATGAACAACATCAATAATTAATTCAAGACGCATTCTAACATTAGTAATTCTTTTCCATATAATTCGACAACATTCCATTCATATTTAATCCGACTACATACGTTCAAACCAACACCGACGCTCACATATTCAAATACTAATCCGAAGCCATTCAAACAAGATTCAAGCACGCTTCCAACAATCCACACAACATTCAAAACAACTCAACCATTATACTACCTTACCCGAAACTTCCTAATTCCAATAGGAACAACAACACATTTCTTTCTTTCAAATTCATCAACTACACCAACAATTCGCCCATTGACATCATTATTATCATAAATACAAAGAAACATATTAGAATCTCTTTAATTTCTAAATCAGCCCATAAACGATTGTAACTTCAATTTGACCCATTAAACTTTCATTTGCATCCTAGAATCCACAACACAACAATCCAAACATGCTAAATGAAATTAGTTCATCATGCCTACACCAAAGCAACATATACACGGCTACAACTTCCACACCCTAGTTTCCATGAACTTCCTTCATTTCCACACTCCTCAACATGCACAAACCACGCTTAACATATAAAAATAGAGATTAAATCTTACCTTCTTCTCTCATCTCCTTTACTCGGCTAGAGGTGTACATAGCAACAACGAATGATTTACTTGCTCCAACAACTACTCCACGTTAGCGAGGACCTTCCAATTAGTGGGAAAGCTAGGAGAAATTATTTTTTGACCAAGGTTTTGTGGCACCATATTCGGCCAGCCTTGGCCGAATGGTGTTCTCCATGTTTCTCTCTAAGCTTCTTGAAATTTCCTAAGTGTAGAAGATGAAAAATGTGATTAATTAGTCCTCCTCCATTACATATATAATTCATCCATGTGGCCTATGGCCCACACCATGTGGCCTGGCCTTTATTTTCATAAAATGGCCAACTTTCTATAATTAACTTTTGGCCCCAAAATTTTCCTTAATATTTTCATCCAATAAAACCATAAACAACTTATACCTTAAAACAAGGTCGGAAAATAGCCTTGTCATTAACTTTCCGCAATTAGCTCGGAATGTCCCGACGTACAAAATATGGGATATAACATCCTCCCCCCCTTTATAACATTCGTCCTCGAATGTTCAACTAGTCGCATAAGGTCTTATAAGAATCTCAAGGGGGGGGGGGGTTTCTTTTATTACCATAGCCTGCACTCTCATCTACCAATCATATTTCTTTTTCATCTCCTCTTACCTTACGGATAAATAATAAGGTCCAATACATCTCGGGCTAAACTTCTCCTTCTTGTTTCATCTCATTACATCTTTCGCGGGTGGTATCTTCAAGCATACCCACTCGCCAATTGGGAATTCCAAGTGTCGACATCGATTATCTGCACATAATTTCTGTTAACTCTGGGCTGTCAATAACCTTTCCCGAACAAGTTTTACCTTATAATCCCCTTTTTCTTAACTTGTAACGTTCCAAGCACATTCTCGGGTCGACTCCTTATCTTTAATTCAAACTCCTCTATCGTCCACATCTTAGCCTCTAATCCAACATAGCAGTGTTATCTTTCACAATGTCTCCGTAAGTTACTCGTGACCATTCCCTTGTCGCACTTTCTCTTATTTCTCTCTTTTTCTTGTAATCATTCACTTTCCAATGTCATATTATTCACGGCCTTTACAAATGATTCCCAGTACTAGCTCAATTACCATCCTAACATTTACCCCTTTCATTGCTGGCTTAGATCTTTACTAACTCGTCTCAGCAAGGAATCTTACCTGTAGCTCAAGTATCCATATCAAGTATATTGTAATGTCAATTGTTTTCATCTTACACTTGCATCTCTCGCACCCGCTTCCCCCCTTTAGGGGTGTACTTATACTATTTTCTGTTTATGCTTTGCCCTATGCCCGTATTTCCAATCTCAATTAGATGACACTTTTATTCTGACATTTTTGATTCCCTTAGGCTACCCTAGCTTCTCATTTGTTTCTTATATCCGAATTTGTGAGACTTTCAAAAAACTTCCTAGGGGGTCACCCATCCTAAAATTTCTCTCACCCTAGCACGCTTAACCTTGGAACTCTGATGAAATACGACCCTTTAATATTAGTATGATCGCGTCCACCTCACCGCATGACCTTTATCACCTAATCTGGAGCAAATTGGGATCTTGACATCTTTTGAAACATCCTCGTGACATGTCCCCCTCCGAACTAGACTCTTTCAATTACACAATTTCGATGTTGCCCTTTTCAATCCTCAATATTCGTCTTTCACCTATGGATATGACTACTTTCCGTCCTAAACTTCCAGATTCCCAATGGTGACGAACACACCTTGATCGCCGTTACTTATAAATACCTGATTATCGGCCTTTGAATTTCTGCTCTCATTTTGCCTCGTGCCTCATGCTTTCTATAAACGAGTCTTTCACAGTTCCATCACTTATAGTACTCGTATCCTTGGCTATATATGTCATGGTCTATTACCAGACTGTTATCTCGCTTTCTTCTTATTTCCAGGACAATCCTTATTATATTCACATTATATCTTATTCGTGCCCAATCCTATAATATAACATTTCTTAACCCTTTATCCTTCCTGGTCCACTTTATCCTTAGTATCTCACAGGCTGTCTTATCAGTATATTCATATCTGTCACAATTCTTTTCCTCTGTACTTTTATCTTAACCATACTAGTACTTTCTTGAACTATAAGCTCGTCATAATTCATCCCTGCTTATCAATTCAGTCGGTACCTTAAATAACACGCTATCAAGATTTGCCAACCTCTTCTAAATCATCTCTTAATGTCACAAACCCTTTCCAACTCTTTTTACCATATCGATATCGACCTCCGATTACCATTACCATCAATTCAGCTGTTAACTTATTTCTCAAGATCAGCCGTACTTGCAACTTAGCCAAATCTTACCCTTACTATTGACACAACCTTTCAAGGCATATCACAAACCCATATCTCATTCTCTTTTTATTTCTTGGAAAATTTTGGCAGAGTTTCCTCTATATTTCTTACTATCTTAAAACCTGCACGCAGGAAATACCAACAATGCCTCACAGGGCCAACATATATATCATATCGCATCACCGCCGCACAGGGCTCCCAATATCAGCAACAGTATGAAAATAATGGTCTTACCTCATATGTCCAACTCGGACTGCACCTGTTACCCTTTCCTGTCCACTTTTTTTTTTCCTTCCAAAATTTTTAACTTTACATCTCAATCGTACCTCAATACCTTACCCAACATGTATCTTTCGTGCCTTTGCTTACTTGCGTGCTTCGTAATTTCCAATATCATCAATCACTTTCTTCTGTCGATGTCGTCCTTCTGCTGAAATCAAAAGTTAGTACGAGGGATTTCATTTCCTATGACTTGGCTCTATCGCACGATCTAAGACAGAAAAAGGGTCAACGATTCCTAAATGCCCCGCGGCCTCCGTTTATAAGTGTGGCCGGCTTCACACCATAAACAAGACTGCGCCGAACACGGTGCCGTAGACATTAGAGGACGGGCGCTCTGATACCCCGTCACGACCCAACCCCGTAGGCCGTGACTAGTGCCCGAGCTGGGCACCCGGACATACCCATTAATCAGAAATAGTATACAAATAACCTATACCTATACAGAGATCAAACGTCAGACCGTAGCTAGCATAATCAGATCTTATACATACAGAAAGGTAAAGCGTCACCCCAAAGCTGTCACGTATACACATATACATAACGAACATAAGCCGGTATGGCTATCATAATACGGGGGAACGTCTAGATCACAAATCACACAGACACAACCGAACAGTGACTACCCACAACCCACGCGTACCTGTCTACAGACCTCTAAGAGTAATAACAGAATCATATGACGGGACAGGGCCCCGCCGTACCCCTGAATAGACATATACATACACATACATACAATGAAGATGTTTGCACCAAAACATAGGCTCCGGAACAAGGGAGCGCTCCAAGACAGCTGAACAGGAATCCTAAGCTGGTGGATCATCCAAATAAGTATCTGTACCTGCGCGACATGAAACGCAGCCCCCGAAGAAAGGGGGTCAGTACGAAATATGTACTGAGTATGTAAAGCATGAAATACAGAAAACGAGATCATAACCGAAGTGAGGAGTACAGAAAATAAGTATAATAATCAGAACATCAAAATACTTCAAGTATAATAATCAGAATGCCAGAATACTTCAAGTATAATAATCAGAATGCCAAACTACTTACTCTTGAAACATAAATCATGCATGTCAATATCAGATATCATATGCACGCATATCGTGTCCCGGCCCTCTAGTGAGGGACTCGGTAAATAAGATCATATGCCATCATATTATCATATCTGTTACACCTTGGAAAATTTCCCTTGGCGTACAAGTGAGTAGACTCACGAAGGGCGTGATGAATATGAGGGTTAGATGAGCAAGGAAGAGAAATTGGTAGTCCTAATTAAGATTTCCAAAGACATCGAGTAAAGTGAGAAAGTTGTTAAGGGAATCGATGTTATAAGTTAGTGCGTTGGACGAAACTACGGGTATTGAGTTAATGATGCCTTAGGTATGTTGTGGAGGAGAGTTATAATGTCTCCTAGATTGTTAATAAAGTGATAAACAAGTGTTGAGAAGGTTCCATAAGGATCGGAGATCGAACGAAACGACGGGAACAACTTTGGCGGAAGCAGTGATTTCCACGACCACTTCCACGGCCCATATAATATTCCACGGACCGTGGAATGGTTCGTGGAATGGGCAGCAGAAGAGAGGTCTGGCTGGTCGTGAACCACGACCAGTTCCACGACCAACATTGGATTCCACGGACCGTGGAACCGTCCGTGGAAGTCCCGACAGCTGAAATGTTCTAAGTTTATATAAGTGATTCCCACTTCATTTTATTCATTTCCATACACGACTTCCACCCTCTCCACACCTCTAGAACCTTCCAAGTATCTCACCCACAAGAAAACCATAGAAATCAAAGATCAACAACAAGAAATCAAGTGAATCAAGTGAAGGAAACCTCATGGAAATCATCTAAATCAAGAGAATCCAAGGGAGGTGAAACTAGGGTTTTGTGCAAAGGGTGTATTATCATCTAAGGCTTGTTCCTCCATCATCCAAGGTATGTTTTATAGTATTTTCATAATGTTAAGATTATTATAAAGTTGAAACACTTGGATTACAAAAGAATACATGAAATGGGTTAGATATGGAAGAATAATGTCATCTTGAATTGGTAGTTGAAATGAATCACGAAAATGGATATGTAGAGATTATAAATGCGTTATAAATGATATCTAGAGCATGAAATGAGCATTGGACATGATAGAATGTGGTAATGGGCTTAGTCATGATTTTGAAGAATTAGAGTAGAATTGGGAAATGTGAATAACATAAATGAGTGACGATTGTTGAGTATGGTATTATGATTGTTGTTGTGAATGTTGGGAGTTGATATGGAATATGGCGGAAAGTAGTATAAACAAAGGAGATCTTTGCCCAAATTTCTACAGCCTTAGTAAGTATGATTCCACGATTATATAGCTAATGTTGATACGAATTCCATTGAAGGTAAACGAGAGCATTAAAGGAGAACGAGCAAGCAATAGGATAAGCTAAACGACAAAGGTATGTAAAGCTTAGCCCTCTCTTTCTAAGGCATGACTTCTATGGCATGAAATTCCTCCTTACTACGAATGTTCCATCTTCAAGAAATTCAGGAGCCCTCGCTCATGGATAGCCATACGAGATAAGAGATAAGCTATGAGCATGATAACGATAATGATGGTAGTAAGCTAAAGACTAGAGATGCTATAGTCTATGGTATGATGCTCCTAAGACGCTAATGACGCTATATATGTAATCTAATGGCATTGATCATTATGCCACTCACCTTATGCTTGTTCCTTTAAGGTGAGGCAGAATACGTAAGAATGTTCCATAACGGAGTCGGGGTCCACGACCGTATGTCACCCCGATATAAATGTAGACGTCTTGAGTTCAAATGTATGTGTTAAGGATAGGTATAGTGCATGTGATGTAAGAATGCCAAAATATGATATGCTTACGATGCGATTATGACTCGATTAAAGATGAAAGAATAATATGTTCATGAAATAAATGATAGCGATGAACCTACGATAATGTATGATGACAAGTATATGAAGTATAGGGTGTCTATGCACAAATATATGTCTTATGACGATATGATGATGCATGTACGATATGAGATGTATGTGATGTGATCGAGCCTTCGTGGCCGAATACGATATGTTGTCGAGCTATGAGGCCGAATACAGATAATGATCAAATGTGTATAAATAGACGCGACATTATGATAAATGTATGTATGTTTATGATGAATGCAAGATGATGACTAGATATGTTAAGGTCATGATACCCTATGTGATATATATGTATATATGTATGTATCGAGCCCAGGGCCGAGTACGAATGCCATCAAGTCTATCGAGCCCGTGGGGGCCGAGTACGTATCTTTGCTAAGCCTATCGAGCCCAAGAGGGCCGAGTACGCGTACGGGGATCCCATCGAGCCCAAGAGGGCCGAGTACATATACCGAATGCCATCGAGCCAAGAGGGCCGAGTACGTATGTTAGCGATCCCATCGAGCCGAAGGGGCCGAGTACGAATGATGCTAATCTATATGAGTACGAGTACGAATGATAACGTCCTATATGAATACGATTATGACATATGTATGATATTTTCATGAGCATGATTATGTTACATGTATGATTATGCCATATGCATCACGTCCATGTGAGTACGAACGAGATAAGTATATGACATCTTTACGAGTACGAGTATGCTATGTATATGACGATTAGAGCACGGATATGCTAATACCATGTAAGTGCGAGTAAGGGCTACGTATATGCAAAGCACGGGATACGAGCATGAGTATGACAAGAGAATAGATATGAAAGGTAAGTAAGTAAAAGATATGAATGTATGTATACGAGTACGAAATAGAACGAGGGAACGTCCTACGAAAAGGAGTAAGTACTATGAAGAGAATGTTAATGTCTCCCATCTTATGATATTTCATTTATTACCGTTATATTTCTCCATCATTACGCTCATGCTTTACATACCCGTACAATATTCGTGCGACGTCCTTCTCTTTGGACGCCGTGTTCATGCCCACGGGTAGACGAGGAGACGGTGCGGATTCTCGCAGCTAGCGACGGTGTTGCGAAGCCCTCCTTTATTCCGGAGGTGCTATTTTGAGACATGATTTTGTGTACATGTATTTTGGGCACGGCGGGGTCCTGTCCCGTCCATATGTTCAGTGTTCTAGTAGAGGCTCGTAGATACGTATGTGTGAATAGTATGGTCCCATAGTCATTATGTAAATGAAAGCCTATGTATATTATTATTATTTTGATAGCCCAAAGGGCCTACGGTATATAAGTAGTATGTTCTATATGAAAGTCGTTTTTTATGATTATAAACGATAAGAGAAATGAATAAAGACAGGTTAAGCAATAGAATGAGGGGTGCTCGGTGGTCAGCCTCGGGTACCCGTCGCGGCCCGTAGGTCGGGTCGTGACAATATCACATACCACATATGGTCCGTAGTGGGACCCGGTGGACGGAACATGGTCGCCCCTCCTGTCTCGGGCGCCATAACTCATCATACTTCGGAATGTTGCATATCTCCGAACACATCATACTTCGTAACACATCATACTTCATAAACTCATCATACTTCGGAAAACTAATCATACTTCGGAATATAGCATATTGCGCACGATAACATACCTGCCCGGGACTCGGCGAAGGAAGTAACAATCGTGTGCACGAGCAGAATCGTGCAAGACCATACGTAATGCAAAACATTTACAAAGACCCAATAGAATAATCAAAACGAACTATCATTTATTAGCCAAGACAATAGTCAAATCAGGTTTCTTCCGAATGTCACTCGGGAACATATCAAATAGAACTCTAGAAATCATAGTTACGTATCAAAATCATATGCATAAAAATCCCCATTTCAGACTCAATAGATAAATAAGTAACCATACTCGGGGGTCGGGATGATAGCCATATTAAGTTCTTTCAAAAAGCCGATAGAACTATACAAAGGAAAGTCGCGGGACCCACGGACGAGCGTCAACCCAATCCGAGCCCGCCTATGGAAGGTATAGTCATAATACGCTACAGAATCTCCTACGAGCATATCGAGGCGATCCGGTTCTGTCTACGAAAGTTAGGGATACTTTTAGACATAGAATCCTTTAAGATCAAAAATTCCTTTTGCACATTGAAATCCAAACATACAAAAGACATAAAGACTCTAGCTCAATTACATTAAGAGTGCGGACATCAAGAAGTGAGTAAGAATCGTAGACATACTCGGATCGCAAGAATAGAATTACCTCGAGGCTAGTATCATAGCCTACTTACAACTAGGACATGCCAAAAGAAAGAAGGGTTAAGCTTTACATACCTCATCCGCTTCCTAAGCTATTCCGAACTCAAGTCTCGGCTTCTCAAAATCTACAATAACATCATTAGGCACCAAACATTAGCCATGAGCACTTGGGAATCCAATTCCAAACTAACACTTTGTCTACCGAAATTTGGGCAGCATTTCCCTATAACTTCAACAACCCCGAGAATTCAACTCGGCCAAATCTTCAACAACAATACCAACAACCATATGAACAACATCAATAATTAATTCAAGACGCATTCTAACATTAGTAATTCTTTTCCATATAATTCGACAACATTCCATTCATATTTAATCCGACTACATACGTTCAAACCAACACCGACGCTCACATATTCAAATACTAATCCGAAGCCATTCAAACAAGATTCAAGCACGCTTCCAACAATCCACACAACATTCAAAACAACTCAACCATTATACTACCTTACCCGAAACTTCCTAATTCCAATAGGAACAACAACAACACATTTCTTTCTTTCAAATTCATCAACTACACCAACAATTCGCCCATTGACATTATTATTATCATAAATACAAAGAAACATATTAGAATCTCTTTAATTTCTAAATCAGCCCATACACGATTGTAACTTCAATTTGACCCATTAAACTTTCATTTGCATCCTAGAATCCACAACACAACAATCCAAACATGCTAAATGAAATTAGTTCATCATGCCTACACCAAAGCAACATATACACGGCTACAACTTCCACACCCTAGTTTCCATGAACTTCCTTCGTTTCCACACTCCACAACATGCACAAACCATGCTTAACATATAAAAATAAAGATTAAATCTTACCTTCTTCTCTCATCTCCTTTACTCGGCTAGAGGTGTACATAGCAACAACGAATGATTTACTTGCTCCAACAACTACTCCACGTTAGCGAGGACCTTCCAATTAGTGGGAAAGCTAGGAGAAATTTTTTTTGACCAAGGTTTTGTGGCACCATATTCGGCCAGCCTTGGCCGAATGGTGTTCTCCATGTTTCTCTCTAAGCTTCTTGAAATTTCCTAAGTGTAGAAGATGAAAAATGTGATTAATTAGTCCTCCTCCATTACATATATAATTCATCCATGTGGCCTATGGCCCACGCCATGTGGCCTGCCACATGGCCTTTATTTTCATAAAATGGCCAACTTTCTATAATTAACTTTTGACCCCAAAATTTTCCTTAATATTTCCATCCAATAAAACCATAAACGACTTATACCTTAAAACAAGGTCGGAAAATAGCCTTGTCATTAACTTTCCGCAATTAGCTCGGAATGTCCCGATGTACAAAATATGGGATATAACAGAAAGGATGTGTAAACAGCCTTCATCACTCCATGGGGAGTGTACCATTACAGAGTGATGCCTTTCGGCCTCAAAAATGCCGGCGCAACCTACATAAGAGCCATGACTACCATTTTTCATGACTTGATTCAAGAGAGAATGAATTATACATTTACGATGTCATTATCAAGTCATGGGAAACTTCAGAGCATACTGCTCATCTGAGGAGATTCTTCGATAGGCTCCGAAAGTTCAACTTGAAGTTGAACCCGGCCGAAAAATTACTGGGGTTCATAGTCAGCTGAAGGGGCATATAGCTAGACCCAACAAAGATTAAAGCAATCCAAGAATTACCTCCTCCCAAAACCAAGAAAGAAGTCATGAGTTTCCTGGGAAGGTTCAATTATATTGGACGATGCATAGGTCAATCCACCATCATTGTGGAGCTCATACTCAATCTTTTGAAGAAAAATGCTCCCACAAAATGGACAGAGGAGTGTCAATAGGTAGTTGATACTATTAAGAGATACCTGTCCAATCCGCCAGTCTTGGTACCACCAAGGCCCGGGAGCCCACTATTGCTATATTTATCGGTTGATGAAAATGCCTTCGGTTGCGTGTTAGGACAATACGATGAAGAAGGGAAAAAGAAAGTGCCATTTTCTAGCTGAACAAAAAGTACACCGCCTGTGTGGCAAGATATACGGTGGGGGAGAAAACCTGTTGTGCTTTAACTTGGGTGGCCCAGAAAGTGAGACATTATTTATCTTCCTATACCACTCACCTCATATCCAGGATGGATCCATTGAGGCATATCTTCCGTCAGCCTATGACCATCGAGAAGTTGGCCAAATGGAAAATGTTGTTGAGCGAATTCGACATTGTATACATTGCCCAAAAGGCCGTTAACGGACAAGCCTTGGCTGACCTGCTAGCTGAAGGCCCAGTGGATGAAGGGCTCGAACCCCTCCGCACTCATTTTCCAGACGAAGGGGTATTGGCCATAGAAGAGAAAGTAGTGGAACCATACACAGGCTGGAAATTGTTCTTCGATGTAGCACTCAACTACAACGATACTGGAATAAGAGCAGTTTTTATATAAGAAAATGGGCAATATTACCTAATGATAGCGAAGCTCAAATTTCGTTGTACTAACAACATGGCTGAATACGAGGCCTGCATTCAAGGTCTCAGAATGGCACTAGATATGAACATCAATGTATTATGGGTCATTGGAGATTCCGACCTACTAATTCATCAAGTACAAGGCGAATGGGCCACCAAAAATGAAAATATCTTGCCATACGTGAACTTGGCACAAAGACTGTGTAAGAAATTTCGAAAGATCGAATTTCGGCGTAGTCCAAGAGCTCAGAACGAGTTTCCTAATGCGCTGGCCACAATAGCGTCGATGATCCAACATCTTGAAAGCAGTCACATCGACCCACTGAGGATAATCTTGAAAGAAGAGCATGCCCATTGTTTCCACGTAGAAGTAGAGACGGATGGCAAGCCGTGGTAAAGTGACATCAAAATATACTTGGAGAAACGGGAATACCCCAAAGGAGTCACAAGTGTACAGAAGAAGACCGTCAGAAGAACAATAAATGGTTTCTCCCTGAATAAAGAAGTGTTGTATAAACGAACGCCGCACTTGGGTCTGCTTCGATGTGTAGATGCCGGCGAAGCCACCAAACTTCTTGGATAAGTGCATGCTGGGACATGAGGACCCCATATGAATGGATTTGTACTGGCCAAGAAGATTCTCCGAGCTGGCTATTATTGGATGACCATGGAAAGTGATTGCTGGAAATATGTGCGAAGGTGCCATCAATGCCAAATCCACGGTGATCTACTCAATGTTCCACCAAGTGATCTTAATGTGATGAGCTCACCATGGCCTTTCATCACCTGGGGCATGGACGTCATTAGACCTATCGAACCCGCAGCATGTCATGAGAGTTAACCTTAAAGCTTTCAAAACATTGCATTTATTTCCCTACAAATGGATATCTTTATGGTACTTTACAAAAATGATTTTCAGCATAATGAAAATAAATTCATCTTTCGAATACCGGAGCCGAAGGGGTTTCAAGTCTAGAAAGCCGAAGTAGCGTCAGCGCTGGCAACACGAATCAACTTTAAATAGGAAAAAAACTAACCCATTTCTGATGCAGGTCCCAAGGACAACAGAGGATGATTCTTTTTCTAACTTTGCTTCATGTGCAGGAAATGGTTTGCCAAAGAAGGTGAAGATCGCTGCTGAGATCAGGTTTTCAGAAAAAATATTCGATCACGTGGGCTATGAAGTGCTTAAATGTCACAAGGGCAAAATATCTAGCCACGAGGGCTACAAAGGGATTTTAATGCCACAAGGCAATTACCCAGCCACGAGGGCTATAAAAAGATTTGAATGCCATAAAAGGGCAAACATCTAGCCACAAGGGCCACAAAAGGACGAAAACGCCATAAGGGCAAACACCTGGCCATAAGGGCTCACAAAGGATGAAAGGCTGTAAATGGAAAAATCTCCAGCCGATGAGGTCGTAGTAAAAAAACACAGCATACCTGACCAAGAGGATCAGAACTGACATAAAGTACGAAAGAAAGACGATTTAGCCAAAGGGGCAATATCTATCATTCGCATCACTTCTTCTTATTTGCCATGAGGGCCATTGCATATCTATTTTCCTATTGCCGAGAGGGCCATCACTTCTTCTTATTTGCCATGAGGGCTATTGTATATCGATTTTCCTGTTGCCGAGAGGGCCATCACTTCTTCTTATTTTCCAGGAGGGCTATTGCATATCTATTTTTCTGTTGCCGAGAGGGCCATCACTTCTTCTTATTTTCCATAAAGGCCATTGCATATCTATTTTCCTATTGCCGAGAGGGCTATCACTTCTTCTTATTTTCCAAGAGGGCCATTGCATATCTATTTTCCTGTTGCCGAGAGTGCCATCACTTCTTCTTATTTTCCATGAGGGCCATTGCATGTCTATTTTCCTATTGCCGAGAGGGCCATTCATACAAACATGCCAAGAGTGTCATTCATACAAACATGCCAACAGGGCCATTCATAAAAACATGCCAAGAGAGACATTCATACAAACATGCCAAGAGGGTTATTCATACAATCTGCTGAAGGGCCACTCATACAAGCATGCAGATATAATCGAGATGGTAAAGCAATGTAAATCCGGCTGAGTGACCGCAATATTTGCACCAAAATATCAAGATGATGTAAATCTGATAAGATGACCGCAATATTCGTCATAAAAACCAACCAACGTGACACAACAGGTAGGAATAGATTTACAGCCGCCAGCCGGAGCCAGCTGATCAAATCAAATCCAGATGTATGCGGAGCAAATGTGAAACTTTTTCTTACGCATCTGGTCGAGATAGGGTGCCCATGAGAGTCATGCTCTCCGGCCAGGACTTGGAAGATCACTCCTCACCATGCTCAGCCACACAAGAATGTTTTATTTGCTTATCTGCTTTTCTTTTTATTATTACGCAATAGGTAAGACGCACACTGGCCTACACACAAAGGTGTTCCCATATAAGGGATATCCTTTTCCTCCGATCGAGTCGAACTACAAGTGAATTGATTCCCAAGAACAGGGATATGTAGGCAGACTCAATGCCAGAGAGTCAGTCACACTCCCACCAATCACTCCGGACTTCCCAGTTTGATAACCGGGGAATCCGAGATTTTTCTAAATTTGCATTTAGAAGTCATAATCGAGTCGAACTACAAATGGCCTGAATTCTCATGAAACCTGAGATATGTAGAAAACCCAGAAACTAGGGTCCGGCCATATATTTTGCAAATTGCATAAAAATGAGAGGTTATATGAAAATGGGTCAGCCAAAAATTAGGATTAGTCAAATTTTGTTGCTCAGGGATGACCTTGCAATCCCCGAACACCGAAGGGGCAGTTCTTGACATCTAATTTTTGACCTCCCATAATTTATTTTAATTACTCAGAGTCCTTTAATATTAAACGGAGTGAAATATGTATTTTTAAAAGTCAAAATAATTTCATAAAATTGTTTAGATAATATTTTACCGTCCTTATTTGGTAAAATAATTTCTATAATGTTATAAGTCATTTGGAAATTAATTTTCAACAATTATGATATATTTGCTAAAGTTAATCAAGGAAATAGTTTAAAATAATTATTTATTTAACTGTTTGAATTATCAGAAATCAATTGGCAAATATTTTACCCTGGTTAGTTCAAGGAATCTGATTAATTAAATGAATTAATCATTTTGTCCCCCAATTCTTAATTTGACATTTATCATAATTAATTGAGTGTTTAATAGTGGCTACAATTGAAATAATCAATTGTTGATTAATTCAGGCTCTAATTGAAATAACTAATTTCCATGGTTTAAGACAATTGAGGTCATTATTACAAACTTAGCCCTTAATTGATTGATTAGCTTAATTTTGGGCATAATTGAAACAACCAAATTCATGGTTTAAGTTTAATTAAGGTCATTAATGCAATTAGCTTTTAATCATTTAATTGAGCCAAATGTGGCCATAAGTGAGATGACCTATTCTATCGGTTAGGATCAATTTAGGCTATAGTTGCGATTTAGGTCCATTAGATTAATTAGTTATAATTGTTAATGGCTTAATTGAGGGTTGAATTGATTGGCTTTCTCAAAATTACGGTCGTTTC
Source organism: Lycium ferocissimum (assembly GCF_029784015.1). Lineage (NCBI taxonomy): Eukaryota > Viridiplantae > Streptophyta > Magnoliopsida > Solanales > Solanaceae > Lycium > Lycium ferocissimum. The sequence continues at coordinate 41,294,446 of NC_081346.1, forward strand.
TTAAATTAATCTATATTTTGCCTTCGTATGTATACGCACGTATAGACAAGATATACACGTATATAGACGCAAATATATATACACTGCAGCAAACCTCTTAAAAAAATCAGGCTAAGCCAGGCCCAAAGGGACCTTGAACCGGCCCAGAACCATGCATAAGGGAGGTAATACCCCCATCTTCTCTCAGTTCTAAATGCCAAATAAACCCTTAGAGAGAGAAAAGGTTTTACTCTCTATAACCCTAGCATCGCCTCACATTTTTTGCCTCATCGCGTCATACCTTGCTTAAAGTGGCAAAAATGAGGGGCCTGCGTGGTTGCTTTAGTACTTGTAGGGTCGAGAATGGTAAGAGCATTTATTGCCCTGCCATTTCTCCCCCATTTCCGCCAAGATCCAACCCAAACACTGTATTTACCACTCCTCTCTCATCTACTTTTTGCTTTACAACGGTCTAAAAACTAAAATCTTTAATTATTTTGGTTTGCATTTGTTTTGAATACGGAGTCCTCATTAGTTCGTGAAGAATCGAGTGGATTGGCCCAAATTTGGGTCGTTTCTTGCCTTTGATATGTTTGTTGAGTAAATTGTGGCCTTTGGTTGATGAAACAAAGGTTTACTCTCAGAATTTTGCCAAGTCCCACATTGAATTGAGACTAGGATTTCTCAGATTGGGTTCTATAAATAGAACCCCTATTTCCACCAAAAGGGGGCACAGGGAATATCATTACATATTCAGAAAAAATCGAAATACTTAAGTCTCTACGGCATTTTGCTTTTAAAGATTTTAATCGTTTGAGTTTAAGTAAAAAAAATTAAATTATTTTTCTATTCTTGTGTGGGCTTGTGGCTGATTATTGGGATTAAGGAAGCAAGAGAGTTCTTCCAATTTCAATCTCGACTCAATGCTGCATCAATAGAAGGTAATTCCCCTTTTCTTTAGTTATTTTTCTTTATGTTTTAAGCTGTTGTTATGTGAGTTTATTTTTTCTGTATTTAGTTTAATTGTGGTTTAGCAAAGTACTATAACTGTTTAGTTTATTAATCATGTTGCTTAGTAGTTATTAGTTTAGATTAGTCACTAAACTGCCTATCTGATTAGGTATTCATGATTTGTATAAATCCACGTGCTGAGTTTAGTTCAACTATGTGAGCAGCATGCCTATTGTTTAAGTTCTAGTCAAATATGTGTTTGATTCTATGCATCATATGTTTAAAATAGTCCTATTTGATCTCAGAATCATGCTTCTTAGTTTACATGTGGTAGGTATATATCCTGCTTTTGAGAATAGGATGAGGCTATATTCAGTCTATAATGCTTTTTGTTGATATAAACTTGATTATGTGAGTTGATGAATGGTGTTGTTACTCATATTAGGTGTGCATAAACTAAGGGTTTAGTCCTGTCTAGGTTATGTGTCCTTATTCAATAAGTTTAAATCATGTTTAAAGGTACCCAAATCCTGTGCTCATGTGGTATTGCTAGTTTAGGGCTAAATTTTAGTATGTGAGTATGCTTTCCTATTAATGTTATACCTGGTTGATTCCTGTTTTGATGGATCTATCACTAGCATGTAACATTGAGTCTAAATATATTGTTAAGTTTTAGTGTTACACCTCATACTTTTGTACGCAATGTCTCGTCGTGAGTTAGTTGATGAAGATTTAAAAGGCAAGGTTGTCGTCAAGGTCATAAGGAATTATACATGCTCATTCTTCAAACATGAGAGCTTGGTATCATGTTTAGTAAGTATCGGGAAGGTTGGATGTTAAGCAAATCGAAAAAAATTAAGTTTGTTGAAACTTTGGGAAAATTTGGCAGAATTCCGGGCAGAAATTTTGGGTCAAATTGTGCGGGCCATATCTCCTAGAATATGAGATGGTACGGAACCCATAACCTATGAATTCATAATTTCAGCGAGTCTACTTTCCAACGCAACAAGAAGATCTGCATTTGCATTTCGACGTTGGGAGATATGGGCTGTCGAAATGTCGACGACCTGTCAAAGGTGAGGCGGTGCAAAATTTCCAGATCTGTCCAAATGCATATATATCACAACTTGGCCTTTATTTTTGTAATTTCCCACAGATGCAAACCCTCTTTAAATATTCCTAACTTGATTCTATGAAAAGTTAATCAAGAAATCATCATAAAGGCGTGAATTAGAAAGGGGGAAAAGATGTGCTAGTGATGGTTGTTGTGCGGCTGCTCGTTTAAGTTGAAAATTGAGTATTTTTCCTGGAAGTTTTGGGTGTTCAAGGTAATAATATGATATTAACTTTGTTATTAAATTATGTTGGAAAGAATTTGTTGGTTTTAAGGTGAAGATATATGTTTTGCAAGACATAAAGTGAGTTGGTGGTATGGCTATCTTATGGATTGATCATGGATGGAAATTTGAAGAGATTTTCACTTGTTTATATTATTGTATGCTATACTTGTTGTTGTTGATGATGTTGTGTATATTGTGGGATGTTTGGGAGTTGGACCGGAGTAAGAATTATAGGGGAAATGCTGCCCAAATTTAATTTCGTTAAGTTTCCTTCGTACTTGGAATGAATACTAAGGGGTGTATATGGCCTAACTATAGTTTATATTATTTGATTGTAGACTTACGAGTTCGAGCAGTATAGATTGGCTGTTTAGATAGACTTCCAGGTATGTGAGGCTAGCCCCATTCTTTCAAAAAGGCATGATTCTCATATTATTGTCTTTTCTATATTTTCATGACCATCTTACATTCCAAGAGTCGAAAGTTCAAGATTGTTAAGAGTTCCTTATGAGATAGTGATGGGATGTGTTTTATGATAATGATGAGGTTGATGGTTCTAACTTTAAAGATTCCAAAGTTTTTGAGTTGATGCTTTTATAAGGTTTATGATCTTATTCTATATTTTCCGTTGATGATTGTCCATTGTTGTTAGTCTCACCTCATGTCACTAGTTCCTTCAAGGTGAGACATGACGATCATGACTATTCCATAATATAATCGGAGGTTACCGACCTTACGTCACTCTGATAGAGTTATAGCTTTTCTTGAGCTCTCATGCGTGTATTATGTTATGTATATGAATGATTAGACCACGCCAATTTGGCCGGACATGACACCACTTCGGTGGGCGGCTTATGGATAATGATTACACCGTGCCTATTTGGCCGGACATGACACCACTTCGGTGGGCGGCTTATGGATAATGATTACACCGCGCCTATTTGGCCGGACATGACACCACTTCGGTAGGCGGCTTATGGATAATGATTACACCGTGCCTCTTTGGCCGGACATGACACCACTTCGGTGGACGGCTTATGGATAATGATAACACCGTGCCTATTTGGCGGGACATGACACCACTAGTGGGAGGCGTGAGATGATTACCCCGGACGCGGGCTAATGATGTTATTGATTCAGAAAGTTTATATATGTATGTGTGATATATTTTAAAGGTAAAAGTGAGCATGCATGATTCCGCCTCGAGAGGGAAGCAGTTACGTTTATCCTTTCTTCTTATGCTTTCTATATTTCTTTATTATGTTGTCATATATGCCTTACATACACAGTACATTATACGTACTGGCATCCTTTTTTTTTATGGACACTGTGTTCATACCCACAGGTAGGCAGTGAGATGACCCATATATCTAGGAGCTCTATCAGCATACATACAGGAGCACTCCACTACTCCGGAGTTGCAGATTTTTTGTATATTCATTTGCGCACATATTTGGGGGACAGCGGGGTCCTGTCCCGTCCTTATGATTTCAGCATTCTAGTAGAGGCTCGTAGATACATATGTGTGGGTAGTAGGTGTTATGTGATCTCTTTGGTGTACATCCTGTGTACTATTTTGTAACCTCGTGGGCTTATGTATATACCTATATTTCGAGGAGTAAATGCAGGTTATTCCATGATAAGTCTGTATTGAGATTTGTATTTATTTAGGTTGATCATGACATGTGGTTCTCGGTCGTCTAGCTCCGGGTACCCGTCATGGCCCTTAGTTGGGTCGTGACAAAAGTGGTATCAGAGCAGTTCCGTCCTAGGGTGTGTATACGAGCCGTGTCCAGTAGCGTCTTATTTTTGGGTGTGAAGCGCGCCACACTTATAAATAAGACGCTGCAAGGCATTTAGGATTATTTCCCGTCTTTCTTATTCTAGATCGTCTTTGTAGAGCCAAGTCGTGGGATATGAATTTCCTAACTCTAACTCTGATTGTTTGAGGCTAACAGATGCTTTCTGCAGGAAAAGAGATGAGTGGTTCAAGGGTTCCAGAGACAAGTTATTCGTATGAGACTGACCCATCTAAGGGTATAACTTTTATAGAGACTGATCCGTCAGAGATTCAGGAAGAATCAGCAGAACAGGTGAGGAATCGGCATATACTGGGAGCCAATCTTCGGGTCTCATGTTATGAAAAGGTATTTAATGAAGCAGGTTCTTCTGTGAGGCCGGAGAGGTTATAGAAGGGAGAACCTCTTTATCTACCTTTGGGGCAATTTGTGCTAGATCAAGCCTCCAGAATAGGATCAAGGTGAGACTTCCCTATAGCATTGAGTTAATAGTGATAATGAAATGTAAATTTGATTGAGTAATTACAGAAGGGAGTAAAGGAGCTTATGTAGAAAGAAGGTCTTACGAGTAAATAAACTTTTATTTAAGAGGATTGATTAACAAAGGGTTTAGGAAATAAACTTGATGTTTTGCAAGAAGGATGCCCAGATATGGCATATGAAGTGAGCTTTATTGTGTTATATCCCCTTTTCATACCAATAGCCCTGTATGGTTGAGTTGTGTATCATATGTATTTATAGGGGTTTTATGGGTAGCCTGTGAGGCATTGGATGTATTTTGTGGGCTGTGTGCAGGTTTGGGATAGCAAGAATTACAGAGGAAACTCTGCTAAAATTTCTCAAAATTTAAGCTACTTGAGTGTATATGTGCTGCAAGGGTAAGATGGTATTATAGATCAAAGGAGTTTAGTAATGGCGATTGAAGGAGGAATGTGACCCTATGTGAGGAGAGAAAAATAGTAAAATGGCGCTACCTGTAAGTGAGGGAGCGGATATAGAAGTACGAGAAAGAATTAACATGTTCCCTACGAGGAGAAATTAAAAGAGGACTCAAATGTTTAGGGAAGGCCAAGAGAGGCAAGTTGTTTCGAAGGCAGTTTTTCGATCTACACACATATGAGTCATGTTGGTCTCGAGTACTAAGATTTATCTCCGAGCTTTTGAGGCGTTGAGTATGTTATTTCATGTGTACCAAGGTATGAGCTCATGAATATTAAGTATCCAAGGATTAAAGGTTTAACGAATCGAAGTCGGAAGAAGGTTAAGCACTGTGCAACTTGACCGGCAGATTGACGAGCTGTCAACATGCTCGACGGTCCATCAACCTTGCACTGTCAATTAGCCCTGAGAATCAGAGGTGCGCTGCAACTTGATGCCTGCAAGTTGACGGTCGTCAACAGTGTTGACGCCACTGTCAAAGTTGAGGCAGTGGTTGGGCTTTTGAGATATTATATATATTGACCTCTCTGTTTGTTAAGACACAACGTAGAATTGGTATGTGCATATATGTATAGTACAAGTATAGGTTAGCAGATCAGAGATAGATTCATTGTTGACGACTAAAGTCTATATGGTTGATAGACCAAATCCTATGGGCTCATAATAACGACATAAGGTAGTGAACAAGGAAAAATAAATTACATGGGATTGAGGATAAGTTAAGAGAATGGTGGTATGAAGAAGAGGTCGTTGTAAATAACATGGAGGGAAGGATGAGTAAGGAAAGAATAGGATAATGAATCGATAACTAAGAGCAAGATGACAAGGACAGCAAGTTAAAGGATGAGTGGAGAGTGAGCAGTGACATTATGAGATATTCGTGATTAAAACAAATAAAAGGAAAGATTTAGAAAGGAGGCAGATAATTAAAAGCCTACACGCTATGACGGCTACGATGAGTATGGTATGAGGAAAATACGCTCCGCGCAGGTACTTCTGTGCTAGGAGAGAAATTAGCAATTTAAGACGATTGAGGGTAAGGAAAGTCGCCAAGGGTACATGTTACGTGATTACTTTCTAATTGAAAAATGAGGCGTCATTATTAGTGCACACTTTAGTTCTCCAAATATCAGTCAAGAATTGATTTCTCGCCCCTCCTAAGTGCCCTTGGCAATCACACCATACCAATGATCCCTCAGAGTAACAAAGGATTACCCATTATGACCTTGCGGAATAATTTAGGGAAATTCCAAGAAAGGACATAGTCAATTCAAATTAAAGTTGTTGCCAAAGGTGAGGTTTAAGACGTTCTTGGTAATGCCCAAGATTAACCTAGTATGTGTTTTTCTGTCTAAAGAAAAAGAAGACGAGACAAGGCACAAAAAAAAAGGGGACTAAGCATTAATTCTATGTTGTTGGGCTATTTTGATGATTCAAGAGGTTGTTATGAGTAAACGTCGGGGGTAAAGGATATAAGTAAGTTGTTTGTGATGCCCTATCATGATAAGATGAAACTATTAAGGGAAGAAGAATAAACTTGAGTGCAACAGTCAGGATTAAGATAGAATGTTTATGAGTCACAATCGATAAAAAGGGCAGTATGATCATGAGTTATTTTGGATAAGCTAAATTACGTTTAGAAAGGAATTAAGGTTGTGAGACGAACAAGCTTTGAAACCTTAACAAACAAAAAAAAAAGGAATGACAAAGGGAATCCCATGTTAAGAAAATGACAACGAGAAGTGGAATCTTCAAGTGAATATTAAGACAGAAGCGAGACAACAAAGAGTGAAGCTGGGGGTATACGATAAGAGACTTCCGTGAGTAACGTGGTAGATTATTGGGAGAACGATGGCGGTACCAGAAAAAGACGGGCGATGAGTTACATAAATTATAATACCAAAAAGAAGGAAGGAGATAAATGAATAAATGCTGATTCATTTCCTATACTGACGATAGAGAATTCAAATGTAAGAGATGATTGAAAGGAGAAGTAGAACTTAGTCAACGAAACCTGTGAGGCTATTATGAGATTCACCAATATGGTGCGACATATCCTTATTTCTCCCTTATATGAGCTATGAATCTTAGAGTTTGCAAGTACACTGGATCTAGGGCTATTAAATATGCCTGTAATCAATTAGCATTCGAGCGTGTTAATCCTAAAGTTAAGTTCAAGTTGCAATAGAGAGATTAGAGTGTCCCTGAGTATATTGTTGTCAAAGTATGATTAAAGGAAATTATAGAATGTTGGTTAATAAGAGATGGTCAATGCTCGATGGTAAGTGGTGCATGGTAAGGGCAGGATACCAAAAAAGAAAGTAAAAATAGCAGTATGGAGTCGATGCTAAGGAAGATAAATATAATAGTACACCAAGACATAAGCAGGCAAGGAACTGCCATACGAAGAACTTGATGCAACCATTATCCAGTTCAAAGGAATTGGTTGGCAATAGAAGAAACATTTTTTTTAGTGGATTGGAGGGCACAAGAAGGATATTTAACTTAAGGAATGAGCGAAGAAAGAATAGAACGGGGTAGATAGTAAAAGAAAGACAAGATGGATAAACTACAAAGGCGGAAGTGACAATGTCAAGTAAAGGATATAGAACGATTCCATCCCTGTAGAGACAGAAGTGAGAAGAATGTGGAAGCATATCGAGCACGAGAGTGACAACTCTGAGTCGACAAAGTATAAAAATTTGAGAAAAGCTACTGGCATCGAATGATGATTCAGTAAACAATGGAATAATATGGTATCCCCAGTAAATATTTCAAGCCAACGGGTTATATTACACGACGGACAAACCAAAAGGAAAATTTCAGAGATATAGTGCGAGGTGAAGACAAGAAGCTGGTAACTTGGAAATATAAAAGAAAAAGTTTCAAGGCCATTAAAAGGATAAAGAAAGAGTGATAAAATGGACCTTTAAATACTCAAAAGTACACTCTTCGACTTACGGCTCCCAGGTATTAAATGGTCCAGCCAGGAAAGAAAAAAAAAGTGGAAAAATAAGAACCGTTTGGTGTCGCGGTTGCAGCTCCAGAGTAAGATAAGAAGGCATGTAATATCAGAAAGTTCAATGCAAGGTGTAAGAAAAATTAAATCGAGGAAATGATAAGAGTACGTGTTAAAGGAAAATGAGAAGCAATGAAGATATGTCAAGTAAGGAGAAGAGGGTACGATTAAACATGACCTGTTGAGAGGAAGGTATATGTAGGGCATGAATTCAACAAGAGAATGCTTGAGAAAGTATGGAGAATGTAAGACTAGTTTAACATTCGAGGACGAATGTTCCTGTTACACCCCGTATCTTCGAAGAGCACTTATCAAATTTGAAACGTAAGTACGTTGAGTTAGGGTTAAGTAAAACCACTTTGGAATATGAGGAGCAAGCATTATTAAGTATATTTAATGAGTGAAGGATGTATATAAGGTATACCGGAAGGTTTTAGAAGGAAATGAAGTAGTACGACTTTGGAGAAAGGATGGGTAATGTCTTGTGTGAAAATTTTAGTCCAACTTGGGGGATGAATATATCTTAGCATATAAAGTGTTTTGAAGTGAAACAAAAGCCTAAAATGAAGTTCGTCGAGTCTAGTTTCTAATGCAACAAATTGCTAATTGATAGGATATTGGAGTAGAAAATTATGGACGTTACAAGTTCGGCTGACAGAGCATAAACGCGTGCTACAGTACTGCTACAGTAAAATGCTACAGTGAACCCGACCCGAATTTGACCCCTATAAAAAGGGTAATAACCCTCTTTTATCATCAGATTTTCCTAGAAAACTCCAGAAATTAGAAGAGAGAAAGTGGGGGAATCAAAAGTGAGCAATTTTCAAGTAGCGGAGTAGTAGTTTAGGTCCGGATAACGCATGGTTGTGATTCTAGTGTTGTTTTGCGGTGGATTTTAGTGTGGATATTGGCGATATTGCTGTCTTAAAAAGAAAGAAGGTATGAATCTTTCTCTTTTGGTATTATTTAAGGCTTATTTAAGGAGATAAAGTCGTTAAATAGTTGCGTAGTAAGTTGGTTAGTTATGGAAGTTGGAAAACATAGTGTGGGCTGTTTTATGGTACATGTTGGTGTTGGAAAAGATGTTATTGGTGTTGGTATTTTTGTTGTTGTTATTGGTTGTTGGATTGTGATTTCGGGCTAGGCATATAAACAGGGGAGGTGCTTTTGCCCGATTTCGCATTCCAAACGGAATTAAATTGAAGGCTTAAGACAGCGTATGACATTTAGCGTAATAATAGTATGAATGGTTTAGATAAAGATTTACTAGCTTGGAAGGATAAACGTTGAACGACTAAGGTGACCGAAAGGTATGTTAAGGCTTGTTCCTTTCTTTCAAAGGCATGATTCTTGTGGTACGATTTCATAAATGTTTTCATAGCTTCTTTGTTTCCAAAAGCTAGATGTTTATGACTCCAAAGCATGATTCCTTTCCCGAGAACCCGTAAGTGTCTTTCCAAAATGCTCGTATTTTCCAAACCAAAGGTTATGATTATGTGAGCTCTTGTGATAACAGCGACGAACATGTTTTTACCATAATAATGATGACGTTAAGAGTGAGAATATTTTCTACAACGAGTATGATGATGATGTTTTTATAGATAAATGCCTCAAGTTATGAGATCGATATTTTTATGAGAATATTGAGCTATTTTCCTAACTTTCTCAATTTTATTCATTGTTGTTGGCCTCACCTTAAAATAATCGTTCCTTCAAGGTGAGATAGAGCGATGATTATTCCATAATATAATCGGAGGTTACCGACCTTACGTCACTCCGATAGAGTTATAGCTTTTCTTGGGCTCTCATGCATGCTGCTTATATGATATATGTGTATATGATATATGTATATGTATATGGGGAATATGGGAAAAAGGGCGAGGCGCTATAGACGCATGGCCACCTGATAAGTTGGTATCATATGACATGTTATCATCCCGAACTCGGGATGCCCGGACACGGGACATATGTGGTTAAATGGATCGGAGCCGACGCCTCGGCAATATGATATGTTCTATTTTATCTATACATGAACAAGAAATGTTTTTCAAAGAAAGCTAAGCATGCATGGCATACGCTCTAAGGGGCACTCATATGTACAGGTTACTCTTTTATCTTACGATATGCTCTATATTTCCATTCAGTTATTATTCATGCTATGTATCCCTCATATGTTATTATTCATGCCTTACATACTCGGTACATTACTCGTACTGACGTCCCTTCTTGTGGACGCTGCGTTCATGTCTCGCAGGATCAGATAGCCAGTCGGACGATTCACAGCAGTAGGGCCTCCCCTCAGCGGCAGTCAGTACGCTCCATTGATCCGGAGCTACAGCCCTTTTGGAAATCTATTCTGTTATGTACATATATGGGTATGGCAGGGCCTGGGCCTTACCCTGTCCTTTCGACAGTTTGTACTCCATAGAGGTCTATAGACAGTGATATGTAGTCGTGATGTTATGCAGCCCGTCAGCATTTATTTTGTTGTACAGTATATATGTGGTAGCCAAATCGGCTCGCGCTATTACTCTCAGTGTTTATGTTTATATGTATGTGTTGGCCGTGAGTTCCCGGTGCAGTGTCTCTTATGTTGATTGTTCGGGAGACAGTACAGCTCAGTTACAGATTGTGTATGGGCCCAGGATAGTCAGTGAGCAGTAAATGCAAGCATAGGAGTGCTTGGCCAATAGTGGTCGGGCACTTGTTACGGCCCATCAGTTTGGGTCGTGACAAAAATGGTATCAGAGCAGTTCGTCCTAGGGATTGTCTACAGACCGTGTCCGGTAGAGTCCTGTTTATGGGTGTGAAGCCGGCCACACTTATAAACAGGAAGCTGCAGGGCATTTAGGAATCATTGACCTTCCTTCTGTCTTAGATCGTGCGATAGAGCCAGAGTCTAGGAAAGACCACTTCGATCTTTTTCCCGGTAAGTGCGACTAAGATGAAGAGATCGGCTTCGAGCACGGGGGGGGTACTAAGAAGGCCCGAGAGTAGATCCGGGGACCCTGTGCTCCGGGATCGAGCGGAGACGAGCCTTAGTTATTCCATAGAGACTGATCCCTCGGAGGACCCAGCGACGATTCCTCCAGAGTTCTTGACTCTCAGGGAGGAGGACCCCCCCAGAGGACAGTTATGACACAGATCCGTCCGAGTATTCATCTGGGACACCAGAGGAGGAGATTCCCGAGACCGTACCAGCTGCTCCTATGGCGCAGCACTACGTCGACCCACCCTCCCCGGTGAGTGTTACGGATTACTCTAGCCCTCTATCCCGGCCGTCGGTAAACCAAGAGTTGCCGGTTATTTATATCCCTCGGACTCGAGAGAGAGAGATGATGAAGGCCAGATGAGCGGATGGTGGGTAGACGATGACGAGGAGTACACTTCACCTTATAGTCCACCAGATCAGACTAGAGACCGATCGGCTACAGGTATATGAGTTCTTGTTGGAATTTTCTATGTATGTGCATTTGTTGTAGATTATTATTTAATAGTGGCGAGCGGAAACCCAAAGAGGCCGATAACCGAGTATTTATAAGCAACGGCGACCAAGGTGTGTTCGCTACCATTGGGAATCTGGAAATATAGGACGGAAAGTAGTCATACATACAGTTGAAAGGTGAATATTGAGAATTTAAAAAGGCCAAAATAGTAATTGTGTGCTCGAAAGAGTAAGAGACCCCTTCTAATTCGGAGGGAGATGCGTTACGAGAACGTTTTGGAATCTGTCGAGACTTGAACTTGCTTTAGATTATGTGCTGAAGGTCATGCGGTGAGGTGGATACCATTATACCAGCATTAACGCACCGGATTTCCTCAGAGTTTCGAGGTTAAGCGTCGGGGTGAGAGAAATACTAGGATGGGTGACCCCCTAGGAAGTGTACAAAAAGTCCTATAAATGTAGATATAAGAGGCAAATGAGAAGCTAGAGAAACCTAAGGGAGACTGGAGTATGCGGAGTGGTTGGAAACCTTAAGAGGTCGCGTAGGACGAGGCGGACTAGATCGGTGAAGAGAAAGAAGGTGCATCACAGCTCTAGAATTAGGCTGAGTTTGAATAACGTTTGAAAATATTTTGTAAGCAAGATGGTAGTAATTATATATATACATATGCATATGATATCCCATACGTGGCTATATCAGCGGGTATGTGTATCCCGGCAACCAACGTTGCGGTATATGGAAGGCATTAATCGAACAGGGTAACGAGTGACAAAAAAAAAATGGTACAAATGTTACAAGGTAAGCTGATGCTATTTTCACTACAGGTTAAGCTTGGAGAGTTTTAATGTAATGACATCTGGAAAGGAAAGAAAGTGAGTAGATGGAAGGTACGGAGATCAAAATGTCGGAAAAAGTGAAAAGTAAGAAACATGAGTGAGTGAAGCCTCCAAGAGGGACGACGGGCAATCACGGGACTATTTGGGTAAAAATTTGAGGGTAGGCATGCGAATTGGATAAAGTGTGGCAGTATGGAACAAAAGAGGAATATGTGGGGTCAGAGAATAGGCTTCGATAAGTGGGGCTAAAAGGATAGTGACCACGACGAGGAATGTGAAGTAAGAGAAAGAATGGTTAGGCCTTGCGACGATGTTAAGAGATTTCCAGCCCTTGAAAGGTATGTAAAGGGATAAGTGTGTGGTCAAATCAACACGGTTGCCTCGGACATGGACAAGCTTTCCAAAAAGATGACTTAAGAATAGAATGGATTTGCCGGTTTAAAGGAATATTTCACGAACTTCAAAGCCGATACTACAAATAACAAGAGAAGAAAGGTGCTCGAGGAGGAAGAAACCCAAGGAAGGTTAATGATGAAAGTAGGAAAGGTATACTAATGGGTTGGTCAAAGGAAGAGGAGAACATTTAGGAGTAAAGTAACTGAAAATCTTTAACCATGGGAGTAAGAAGGATACTTTAACGAGTTGGCGGTAGGAAACCGACTACTCATCAAGGAAAGAACGAGGATGATGAGTCGACATAATTGATTAGAAAATTAATGACATGGAATAAGAATTCATGTGAAGACCGAGAGATTCGATCATAGAGGTAATGGAATGAAATGTAAGGAACGTGCATGGAAGACCACCCGGCCGTAACATCAGAAAGATAAATAAAGGTTTGATGAACGAGGATAGAGAGAGTGCAAACTGTAAGAATTCTGTGCTAAGAGCAAAAGTAGCAGGACACTCGAAAAACTTGGATGCACAGCTGCAACACAAACGCGTAGTTAAGAAGGATTAGGAGTAAGTGAGCTAAGCGGGCGAAAGGACTAGTAATGGATGGAAGGGTATGGAAATTTTGAAAAGAAAATGATGATATAGACATAAATGGAAGAAGAACTCAGGGAAAGAAGTTTTAGATATGTTATAAACAAAGTCGGGAAGAAAAATGAGGAGTAAGTGTTATATCCCGTATTTTCGTACATTGGAACAATCCGGATTAATTATGATAAGTTAAGGACAAAACTATTTCGGGATACAAAGTCGGGATTTTTGACCTTCGATTTTATTTTGAGTTATAGGTTGTGCATGAATTTGTTGGCATGAAACAATTAGGAAAATTTGGGACCAAAAGTGATAAAATTGGAAGTTGAAAAGTCATCCATTTTCTATGGTTGGCCGTGTAGTGAGGGTGTTGGCCCACACAAATTGTGTTCAATTTTAATTGGAACAACACATGGTGTGGGCCAAGGGACCCTTGACTAAGTCTTGCATTAGTTAAAAGATGACTACTAGTCTTTATTCTCATTTCATCCAACACTTAGAACAAAAGAACCAAGAAGTTGAAGAAAGGGAGGCTCTCGGCCAACTTAGAGAAAAATCAAGTCCCATTTCTAGCTCTTCTAAAATTATTTCCTTGGTACAAACCCACTATTTTGAGGTCCCTAAGTAGCGTGGAAGCGTCGTTGGAGCGATCAACCCACTAATTTTTCATTATTTCAAACCGTAGCCTCTTGTGGAATTGAAGAGAAAAGGTAAGAATTGATTATGTTTATGTGTTGTAGAGGTTGTATGTATGTTGTAGTATGCTAAAAGGAAGGAAATTCATGAAATATGGCATGTTGAAGTGGAGGTGGTAAATGTAGTGTTGAGCCGTGTAAGTATGTGTGTGTTGTGTTGTGTTGTGTTGTGTTGAAACTATGAATTAATGTCTAGTTGGCATATTATGATCATTGTAAGGTGAAGAACGATTGAGAATCATTCATATATGTATATGTGTAGTGTTGGTCGAAATGGGTCATATTATATGACAATGAACGTATTGATATCGCTTAATGTTTTAGTCGTCGTCGTTATGAATTCTATGTTGGAAATGAATGCTTAATGACTCAAATTGATGTTGTAGTTGTTGCAGATTGATTTGGAGACTATTGTACATTTAATGTAGTTTATATATTGATGAGAATAGTATTGTTAGAATGTGAATTGTGGATGCAAATCATGATTTGGAAATAAGGAATGGGTTAAAGTGAGGTTCTCGGTTTAGGGGCTGAATTCGGGTAGCTTGGAGAAATTGTTGGATTGTTTGAAATGTTGTATGAATTGCTTAGAATGTCTTTAAATATGGTTGGTATGGGTTCGGGTTAATGTTTGAATGCATAAGTATCGATGTTGGCTTGAAGGTAAGCGTTGAATTGAAATTATGAATGTTGTTGAATGATGGAAAAGAGAGCTATTATTGTTGCATTGCCTTTCGGATTGGTTGTTGATGTTGCTAGGTTGGTTATTGTTGTTGTTGTTGATTGATTTGGCCGAGTTAAATTCTCGGGGTGGCCTATTTACAGGGGAAATGCTGCCCAAATTTCTGTAGAATTAAGGGCAAATTTGGAATTAAATGCCCAAAAAGTCTTTAGCTAATGTTTGGAATTTTATGACTTGTTTATAGATCGTGGGCAGCCCGAGACATAGGTGAGATCTAGCTTGAGTTTGGATTATATTGGAGAGCGTTTGAGGTATGTAAAGTAACCTTCTTTCCTTGGCATGCCTTAGTTAAAATAGGTTATGACACGAACTTCGAGGAAACTCTATTCCCGCAATTCGAGCATGTCTATAATACGCATTTGTTTCTTGATATTCATATGTCGATGTGTTGAAATATTGATCCTTATGTCCTTGGAACTACTAGTTTACCAAAGTTGCATGAAAGTTTGATTTCTAAAAGAATTTATTCTTTAACGATTCGAAAACTTCAAACGCCCATAACTTTCACAGAAAAGCTCGGATTTCTTTGAAATTTTCGTAGAAGCTTGTATGATCTAGGATGAGTATGTTTTCCATAGGCGGGCCCAGATCGGGTCTACACCCGTCCGTGGGTCCCGCGATGCCCTTTTATGTAATTTCGACAACTTCTGAAAGAATATGTTGTAACTATTATTCCGATTTCAAATATGACTGTGTTACTTATCTTTTGGATTTATGACAATGATTTTTTGCATATGATTCCTCACGACTCCGCTCGTGCATTCTGTTATATCTTTCGCCGAGTCCCGGGCCGGTTCTGTTGTCGTGCGCATTATGATATACTCCGGTGTTATGCGGTGTTTATGGTTCACCGAGTCCCTCGCTCAAGGGCCGGGTTCCGCTCATATTTGGTGTTATGTTGTGTATGGCGTTATGCTGTGTTTGATGTGTGACGGGGATACGGAGATTTGAAACTTTACGGTGTTATCTTTGTGTTATGGCGCCATCGACAAAGCCGGCGACCATATTTCGTGTCCCATATGCATGATTCGTATTTTTAAAGTAACATTTTGATATTTTGGAAATGCATTTACTTTTCGTACTCTATTTCGATCATGACTCGATTTGTATACTACATTTTACGCTTTGCATACTCGGTACATATTTCGCATCGACCCCCTTTCTTCGGGGTCGCGTTTCATGCCCGCGGTACGCACGCATTTGGTGATCCACCCGTTTAGGACACCTCTTCGCTCTTGGAGTGCTCCCCTTATTCCGGAGCCATATTTTGGTATATATTCGTCCGTTGCATTTGTATACATTTGTTCAGGGGTACGGCGGGGCCCTGTCCCGTCATATGATTCCGTTTGTCTGTTTAGAGGTCTGTGGATATGTATGTGGGTTAGGCCTATTCCGTGTAATGTGTGTTTTTATATGTTGTGTTTGGGGGCGATCCCGGCAGTGGCGGCCTTGTCGGCCTGCATTTGTATATGTTTTTGGGCCGTCGTGCCATTCGATAGCCTTGTCGGCTTTGTTATATACATGGTTGCGTTTGAAATATTTTTGCGACAGCTTGATAAAATTTGAGACAGGGTTTGATATTCGTATATATATAAGCCATCCGTGTGTGGTTCTGTTTGACAGCTGTGTTTGGGTGCCCAGATCGGGCACTAGTCACGGCCTACGGGGTTGGGTCGTGACAGTAAGATAATTATCTAAGATGATGGTTACTCAAAGGCTATGGGCGTATAAGGACCTCCTTAATAAGGGGGGAAGAACATACTAGACTCGAAAGGAACTATGACGTTTCAAGCTCCAGAAAAGGAGATTTATTAGCTCAAGGCCAGAGTTCGAGGCGTATTGGCATATCGGGAAGGTAACGGAAAGAAGTAGAAATGAATTGACAATAAGTGTACCATGAGGCAGACATAGGGAGAAAGTATGGAAGATAAATCAAGAGAGCACTTTACGCCAAGATGAACTACGATATTTTTAGACCATGATTTGAATCCCTCGTATCGGGCAAAAAAATTGCGCCGTACCAAAGTATGTAGTGACGTGCCTTAAAGGGTAATAAAAAGAGCAAGAAAGGTCTCCAAGCTAAATTTACAAAGGGTGTTAGAGAGGATGACGAACCCAAAGGACACTTGGGATGACAATGACAATTGTAATAAAAGGAACAACGATTGGTAGTTTGGAAATTTTTTATGGAAAGAAAGAACACTGCTCCTATGAATGGAAATAAAAGAGTTCACCGGATATTAGAAAATAGCTAATGGACCACTAATTATCGAACATAAGAGCATATGCTATGGAATTATATGAACCGTCAACGTGAAGCTATGCCCAACTACAATTGTAAGAAGGCCACACCGAAAGCCAACAAGGAATAACGACTGACGAAACGATCGCCAATACAAGGAAATCGAAGATAAGTATACTTGCGTTGCAAGAGAGTCATAATAGAAGAATTGCCGTAGTCCTATGCTTCTGGGATTGTATTAGTAGATGTGAGGGAAGGAAGTAAAGAAAAAGTTGTAGCAGGAGCTCAAAGATGTTGCGAGCTATGAAATTAGTTGAACTCGGATTATAAGTTTGCCATAAGTGTAACTGGACTGCGAAGATAATATATGGCGTAGCAACATTACGTACATACGTATTTCGGATAATGATATAACCGGCCTTAGAAAGGAACATAACCATTAGGTTCACTAGCGATACAGTTATCTTTGGGTAGACATTTGGAATGTAAGGGTAAAAGAGATGGCCACAAGGATGTAAGGATTAGAGAGCCTGACTAATGGACTACAAAAAAAAAAAATCGGTACAGTGTATATCTAAGATCAATGGGTACAAAAAGGATAGCTCGAGATGGCACCGAAGGAGTAAATGCAAAGAGGGCGCCGTAGAGAGAGAAAGGTAGCTGCCCATTAACACGGAAACAAGGAGCGAGAAAAAAAAAGGGGAGAGAGTACTTACAGGACGATGAATAGTTATGACACGGCAAGTCAAGACTACCATAATAAAGAAAGAATAAGAGCGGGATGCTAGTTAACTTTCGATCATGTACATGAGGACAAAGAAGTGAAAGAAAATGACTAAAGGCAATAAAAGAGTTAAGAAAGAATGAGAAGAGACTGACCCAAGTTATAGTTTAAGCAAATGGTAATCGGACCCTAAAGGAAAAATAATTTTTCTAACGAATCAAAGATGGTGTCGTGGGTTGCAATACTTCAACATTTGAGGACGAATGTTTTTAAGGGGGGGAGGATGTTACACCCAGTATCTTCGAAGAGCACTTATCAAATTTGAACCTAAGTACGTTGAGTTAGGGTTAAGTAAAACCACTTTGGAATATGAGGAGCAAGCATTATTAAGTATATTTAATGAGTGAAGGGTGTATATAAGGTATACCGGAAGTTTTTATAAGGAAATGAGTGGAGAAAATGAAGTAGTACGACTTTGGAGAAAGGATGGGTAATGTCTTGTGTGAAAATTTTGGTCCAACTTGGGGGATGAATATATCTTATCATATCAAGTGTTTTGAAGTGAAATAAAAGCCTAAAATAAAGTTCGTCGAGTCTAGTTTCCAACGCAACAAACTGCTCATCGATAGGATATCGGCGTAGAGAATTATGGACGTTACAAGTTCGGCTGACAGAGCAGAAACGCGTGCTACAGTACTACTACAGTACCGACTTGCTACAGTACTGCTACAGTGAACCCGACCTGAATTTGACCCCTATAAAAAGGGTAATAACCCTCTTTTATCATCGGCTTTTCCTAGAAAACTCCAGAAATTAGAAGAGAGAAAGTGGGAGAATCAAAAGTGAGCAATTTTCAAGTAGCGGAGTAGTAGTTTAGGTCCGGATAACGCATGGTTGTGATTCTAGTATTGTTTTGCGGTGGATTTTAGCATGGATATTGACGATATTGCTGTCTTAAAAAGAAAGAAGGCATGAATCTTTCTCTTTTGGTATTATTTAAGGCTTATTTACGGAGATAAAGTCGTTAAATAATTGTGTAGTAAGTTGGTTAGTTATGGAAGTTGGAAAACATAGTGTGGGCTGTTTTATGGTACATATTGGTGTTGGAAAAGATGTTATTGGTGTTGGTATTTTTGTTGTTGTTGTTGGTTGTTGGATTGTGATTTCGGGCTAGGCATATAAACAGGGGAGGTGCTGCCCGAATTTCGGCAGATTCCAAACGAAATTAAATTGAAGGCTTAAGACAGCGTATGACATTGAGCCTAATAATAGTATGAATGGTTTAGATGTAGATTTACTAGCTTGGAAGGATAAACGTTGAACGACTAAGGCGACCGAAAGGTATGTTAAGGCTTGTTCCTTTCTTTCAAAGGCATGATTCCTGTGGTACGATTTCATAAATGTTTTCATAACTTCTTTGTTTCCAAAAGCTAGATGTTTATGACTCCAAAGCATGATTCCTTTCCCGAGAACCTGTAAGTGTCTTTCCAAAATGCTCGTATTTTCCAAACCAAAGGTTATGATTATGTGAGCTCTTGTGATAACAGCGACGAACATGTTTTTACCACGATATTGATGACGTTAAGAGTGAGAATATTTTCTACAACGAGTATGATGATGATGTTTTTATAGATAAATGTCTCAAGTTATGAGATCGATATTTCTATGAGAATATTTAGCTATTTTCCTAACTTTCTCAATTTTATTCATTGTTGTTGGTCTCACCTTAAAATAATCGTTCCTTCAAGGTGAGATAGAGTGATGATTATTTCATAATATAATCGGAGGTTACTGACTTTACGTCACTCCGATAGAGTTATAGCTATTTTTGGGCTCTCATGCATGCTGCTTTATGATATATGTGTATATGATATATGTTTATGTATATGGGAAATATGGGAAAAAGGGCGAGGCGCTATAGACGCATGGCCACCTGATCAGTTGGTATCATATGACATGTTATCATCCCGGACGCGGGATGCCTGGACGCGGGAAATATGTGGTTAAATGGATCGGAGCCGACGCCTCCGCAATATGATATGTTCTATTTTATGTATACATGAACAAGAGATGTTTTTCAAAGAAAGCTAAGCATGCATGGCATACGCTCTAAGGGGCACTCATATGTACAGGTTACTCTTTTATCTTATGATATGCTCTATATTTCCATTCAGTTATTATTCATGCTATGTATCCCTCATATGTTATTATTCATGCCTTACATACTCGGTACATTACTCGTACTGACGTCCCTTCTTGTGGACGCTGCGTTCATGCCCGCAGGATCAGATAGCCAGTCGGACGATTCACAGCAGTAGGGCCTCCCCTCAGCGGCGGTCGATTCATTGATCCGAGCTACGCTACTTTTGGAATGCTATTCTGTTATGTACATATATGGGTACGGCAGGGCCTGGGCCTTGTCCTGTCCTTTCTACAGTTTGTACTCCATAGAGGTCTGTAGACGGTGATATGTAGTCGCGATGTTATGTAGCCTCGTCAGCATTTATTTTGTTGTACAGTATATATGTGGCGGCCAAATTGGCTAGCGCTATTAATCTCAGTGTTTATGTTTATATTTATGTGTTGGCCGTGAGTTCCCGGTGCAGTGCCTCTTATGTTGATTGTTCGGGAGACAGTATAGCTCAGTTACAGATTGTGTATGGGCCCAGGATAGTCATTGAGCAGTAAATACAAGCATAGGAGTGCTTGGCCAGTAGTGGTCGGGCACTTGTTACGGCCCATCAGTTTGGGTCATGACAGTTCCAAAGGAGGGAAGGATGTTACACCCCGTACTTTTGTACGTAAAGTCTCGTCGTGAGTTAGTTGACGAAGATTTAAAAGGCAAGGTTGTCGTCAAGGTCATAAGGAATTATACATGCTCATTCTTCATACATGAGAGCTTGGTATCATATTTAGTAAGTATTAGGATGGTTGGATGTTAAGCGAATAAAAATAAATTAAGTTTGTTGAAACTTTGGGAAAATTTGGCAGAATTCCGGGGAGAAATTTTGGGTCAACTTGTGAGGGCCATATCTCCTAGAATATGAGGAGTTACGGAACCCATACCTATGCATTCATAAGTCATCGAGTCTACTTTCCAACGCAACTGGCAGATCAACATTTGCATTTCGACGTTGGGAGATATGGGCCGTCGAAGTGTCGACGACCCGTCGAAGCACATCGACGACCCGTCGAAGTTGAGGCGATGCAAAATTTCCAGAACTGTCCAAATGCATATATATTATGACTTGGCCTTTAGTTTCTTCATTTTCCACAGATGCAAACCCTCTTTAAATATTCCTAACTTGATTCCATCAAAAGTTAATCAAGAAACCATCGTAAAGGTGTGAATTAGAAATGGGGAAGTGATGTGCTAGTGATGGTTGTTGTACGGCCACTCGTTTGAGTTGAAAATTAAGGATTTTTCCTAGAAGTTTTGGGTGTTCAAGGTAAGAATATGATCTTAACAATGTTATTAAATTATGTGTGAAAGAATTTGTTGGTTTAAGTGAAGATATATGTTTTGCAAGACATAAAGTGAGTTGTTGGTATGGCTATCTTATGGATTGATCATGGATGGAAATTTGAATAGATTTTCACTTGTTTATATTATCGTATAATGTACTTGTTGTTGTTGATGATGTTGTGTATATTGTGGGCTGTTTGGGAGTTGGACCGGAGTAAGAATTATAGGGGAAATCTTTGCCCAAATTTCGTTAAATTTCCTTCGTACTTGAAGTGAATAGTAAGGGGTGTATATGGCCTAACTGTAGTTTATATTATTTGACTGTAGACTTAGGAACTCGAGAAGTATACGTTGGCAGTTTAGATAGACTTCTAGGTATGTGAGGCTTTCCCCATTCTTTCAAAAAGGCATGATTCTTATATTATTGTCTTTTCTATA
>NC_081346.1:41316145-41401059 GCF_029784015.1 Lycium ferocissimum
GTACTACTTTTTTTACCCCGGACATTTCCAAACGCTTTTTGGACTCTCATTAACCCTAAACTGGTCATACCTTCTCCCTCTTTCACTAATCTAGTCTATCTTAGCCTACACGCCCCATTAAAAAGGTAATTTTGATGTTATTAGGGCATGGTTTGGGTTTGGCCTTCTAAATGTTGGTAGAAGAAAGGTTCGTTTCCAATTTCGGGAGAACCCTTTAAAATAAATAAATCCGTCCCCAAAAGGGTAGGTTTATTTCCCACCTAAAGGCAAGGAAAATGATCACAAAAGGTTGCTTTATCATCTAGTTTGGGTTTAAGATGAAGGTTTAAACCCCCCTCTTGGCGCCCCGTAGTGAAGAACCGGAGTGTTCGGAAGAGTTCCCGGGCCTCCCCCCCGAGGGAGTTTGATTTTGCGGAGTGTTGCTAGACACCAAGCCTATATCTATTCCCCCTTAGAATGCCCCGGGGTAATTGAAAGAGTTGAAGGAGCAATTGAAATTTGCGAAAAGGCAAAGCCCATTATCCCCGGGGGAACCCCCATTGTTTTTCGGAAAAGAAAAGCGGGCTCCGAGAAGTGCATTGACCAAGGAAATTTGTAAGGTGACGTTAAAGAATAAATACCCTTTTTGAGGGATTGATGACTTATTTGATCAATTCAGGTCCCCCAAAGGTTTTCAAAGATAATTTGAGACCCGGGTATCATCGGTGAGAATTAGGGAGAAAATATCCCTAAGACACCCTTGGAACAAGATAGGCCTTTTTGATTTCCCGGGTGATGTTTTTGGGGCTAACTAACAACCGGGTTTTGGATTTGATGAATAATGTGTTGGCCTTTTTTAATTGTTTGTGATTGTATTCATCGATGATATCTTGGTTACCCTTTTTAGATCGAGGCGGAACACGGATCATTTTATACGTCCTTGAGTTCTTCAACCTCGGGGTTGTTTGTAAAAATTTTTTAAATGTGAGTTTTGGTTGAACTCGGTGACATTTTTGGGCACTTGTTTCGGGCCAGGTATTCGGGGAAAAGCCGATTAGGCCCGGGAAAACGGGCCC
Organism: Lycium ferocissimum; assembly: GCF_029784015.1. NCBI lineage: Eukaryota > Viridiplantae > Streptophyta > Magnoliopsida > Solanales > Solanaceae > Lycium > Lycium ferocissimum. Next base: position 41,317,201 of record NC_081346.1, read on the forward strand.
AAAGGGCCCCAAAGCATGGAGGTTCGTAGCTTTGGCAGCGGGAACCGGGGGTTTTTTGAAAGTTTTCTTTTTTTCACTCCAAACCCCCACCCCCAAAAAGTAAAATTTTTGGAGGTCTTTAACGGGTTCAAAAAGCAAAGATAGATTGACCCCCAATCCTAACATTTCCCGGGGGGATTGGAAGGCTATGTTGTTTATTGCGATCCTTTTAAAAATTGGGGGCTAGGTTGTGTATTGATGCAACATGGTAAGGGGGTTGCATATCTTGGCGATTACAAAAACATAAAGGGGGTTACCCCGCTGACCTTAAATTTAAAGGTTGGATGATTAATCATTAAAAATGTGGAACATTCTTGTATGGCGTTCATGTGGATTTTTACCGAGATCAAAAAATCCTTAAGTATATCTTAACGAAAAAAGGGGAGTTGAATTTGGGGCCCGGGGGGTGGTTGGAAGCTAAAAGACTATGATGTTGACATTATATCACCTAGAAAAGGCAAATATTGTAGGTAGCGCGCTCTTAGCCGCGGATCTATGAGAAGTTTGTGTGATGTACCACCGGAGAAAAGAGAAATGGCTCATGAGCTCCGGCGGTTAGCTAGCCTAGGAGTTCTAGTAGTGGACTCGAATTAGCGGGGGAACTACCGATTCACCCAATTCGGCGGTCTTACAGCCATGAGAGTAGTGAAAGTGAAAGAGCGACGATACGAAGATCCCGTGCTAATGCATTACGAGATACACTCCCTCAAGAAAAAAGAGTCATCGTGGTGTAGGAGACGAAGTTCTCCGATGTCAAGGCAGACTATGTGTTCCTAATGTGGCAGGTTTACGCCACCAAATATTGAGAGAAACTCATTGCTCCCGTTATTCTATCCACCCCGGAGCAACGAAAATGTATCATGATCTTAAGTCTATATATTGGTGGAATGGGATGAAGAAAGATATAGCGAAATTTATGGCCCGAATGTCCCAAATTGTCAACAAGTGAAAATCGAGCACCAAAGCGCGGCGAATTGTTGCAAGCTATAGAAATCCCAACTTGGAAGTGGGAAGTGATTAACATGGACTATATTACAGGCTTACCCCGTTCTCGTCGTAAGTATGATTCCATATGGGTGATTGTGGATAGACTCACGAAGTCAGCTTATTTCTTACTAGTCAGAACGACGTATGTAGCAGAAGATTATGCAAAGCTCTATGTTAAAGAGATAGTGCGACTTCATGGTGTTCCAGTATCTATTATCTCAGACAGAGGAACCCAGTTTACGGCTAATTTCTGGAAGTCCTTCCAAGAGGGTTTGGGGACTCATGTGAGCCTTAGCATGGCATTTCATCCACAGACTGATGGACAAGCTGAACGTACCATTCAGATCCTTGAGGATATGTTACGGGCATGTATGTTAGATTTTGGAGGTCGTTGGGATAATCACTTACTACTCATTGAGTTTGCTTACAATAATAGTTATCATTCTAGCATTCAAATAGCACCGTATGAAGCTTTATATGGGCGAAAGTGTAGATCCCCAATTGGGTGATTTGCAACAGGAGAGGCTAAATTGATAAGGCCAGACTTGGTCCAGCAAGCTATAGAGAAATTTAAGCTCATACAAGATCGGTTGTTAGCAGCCCAAAGTCGTCAAAAGTCCTATGTGGATAATCGTCGAAGGGACTTAGAGTTCCAAGTTAAAGATTCGGTATTCTTGAAAGTGTCACCAATGAAGGGCGTTATGAGATTTGGCAAAAAGGGGAAGTTAAGTCCCTGGTACATTGGGCCTTATGAAATTGTGCACAAGGTAGGCAAAGTGGCTTACGAATTAGATCTACCTCTGATTTGGAGTCAGTTCATCCAGTTTTCCATGTCTCGATGCTTCGTAAATGTGTTGGAGATCCTAATAGGATCGTCCCTGTAAATGATGTTCAAGTGACAAAAGTTAACTTACGAAGAAATACCCATTGCCATATTAGATAGGCAAGTACGGAGGCTTAGAAACAAAGAAGTGGCCTCAGTTAAGATTTTGTGGAGAAACAATAACCGAGAAGAAATGACATGGGAAGTGGAAGAAATCATGAGATCCAAGTACCTGCGCTTATTTCAGCCCCCGGAAGAGGGCCAAGATGAGACATCAAGATCATAAGGAATGTATGTTTTCCTTTTTATGCATTTGGGTCGTGTGTGGCCAAATTTTGTTGCTATTACGTTGTGGCCCTATGAGGCATTGTTATTATGGATTGTTGTGACAGGATGATAGTGCCACATTATAGGGAAAACTCTGGCGAAATTTTCGTAGAATTCCCAAGTGCTTAACATTCGAGGACCAATGTTCTTAAGGGAGGAAGAATGTTACACCTCGAAAAATTTTCCGTTGATACACAGTCAATGGGCTAATGAAGAGCACGAAGTGTATGGTATTTCAATAAGTAAATAATGACATTTGATGACCCTAAGTAAGATTTCAAAGACATTCGATGTTAGACGAGAAAGTTGCCAAGAAAAGACAAGGCATACGATAGGTATCGGACGAGAATTATGAGTAACAAGTTGATGACGGCTTAATGATGTTTTGGGGAAGAGTTATAACATCCCTTAGATTGTTAATGAAGTGTTAAACAAGTGTTAAGAAGATTCCATAAGGATTGGAGATCGAACGAAGTGACGAGAACAAGTTCAGTGGACTGATGGGTCATACGGCTCATTATACGGACCGTATAATGTTAATATTTTCTCTTGATGGTATGGAAAGATTATAGAAGATTATGAAAGGTCATGGAGGATTATGGAAGGTTATGGAATATTATGGAAGATTATGGAAGGTTATGGAAGATTATGGAAGGTTATGGAACCCTCAAGAACTCTTTAGAAGTGTGGGGATGAGAAGATTGTGAAAAATGATCAAAAATGATGAGTTAGAGGGGTATTTATATATGTGTGGGTCGGGTTAGGCTATATTGGGCCGAATTAGTGGGCCTTAAGTGAGTTTCTAAAGAATTCACGTAAGTTCGCGGGCTTCTGGTAGTTCGTTTTAAAATGCCCATAACTCCCTACTCTGATGTCGTATTGACGAACGGTTTGTTGCGTTGGAAACTAAACTCGATGAAATTCATTCTAGGCTCTTCAAACACCTCAAAACTCCTAATATACCCGGAGATATATCTATTCAAATTTGACCTAAAATTCTGTCCAAAATTCCGCCAACTTTTTTTCCAAATTTTTTTGACAAACTTATTTTCTTCGATTTGGTTGATCCCGGAATCTTCCAAAACTCTCTATACATGATATTTATCATCAATAATGCTTGATAATGGTCATTTCCTTTGGTTCCAAGGTTGTCATTCCTGATTACGACTTACGGGATCGTAATTCATCCTTTACTTCATTGTTACGTGCTTCCCATGGCTTGTACCTTCCAAAACATCATGGGATGTCTCTGATACTCCATTAATATGGTGAAGTACGTGGCATGATCATGGTATAAAAGTGTGAGGTGTAACACATAATATGCTGACGGAGTCCCGCAACATTAGGAACACATAATCTGCCTCAATATCTAAGAACTCTGTCTATGAGAAATCTCAAATGGTGACTTTTTCTTCTGAGGGGCTGTATCTCTATAATGAACTAGTATGGGATCCTTATACTGACACTTTTTCACCTCAGCTACTAAAGATGAGACAGTGAATCTCGGATAGTGACTCACTTGTATGTCCGAGTCCAATAATCAAACTCTTAGTCTAGCTAACTACCGAAGCCCACGAGCTAACTCCTTTTTCTCTATCTGGACATCTCATAAACTACCTATGGACTTGCAGCTAAGAGCATCAGCTACTACATTCACCTTTCCAGGATGATGTAAGATACTAACATCATAATCTTTTAATAACTCTAACCATCGTCTCTGTCGTAAGTTCAACTCCTTCTATTTGAAAATATACTGGAGACTCTTATGGTCCGTATAAATATCCACATGAAAACCATACAAGTAATGCCTCCACATTTTCAATGCATGAATCGCATACAGCAGCTAATTCTAGATCATGTGTCGGGTCGTTTTTCTCGTGTTTCCGCAACTACCTCAAAGCATAAGCAATAACTTTACTGTGCTGCATCAGTACACAACCTAGTCCAGCACGTGAAGCATCAAAATAGATAACATAGCCTTCTGATCCTTCTGGAAGTGTCAGGACCGGGGCCGAAGTCAATCTATTCTTCAACTCCTGGAAACTACGCTCACAAGCATCTATCCACTAGAATTTAACTGATTTCTAAGTCAACTTCGTCAGCAGTGCAGAAAGAGAAGAAAACCCTTCCTGCAGTAGCCCGCCAAACCCAGAAAACTACGAACCTCTGTTGGTGTTGTGGGTCTCAGCCAAGTCTTGATAGCTTCAATCATTTGTGTATCCACCCGAATACCATCAGCTGAAATAATGGGCCCCAGAAAAGTCACAGAATTCAACCAGAACTCACATTTAGGGAACTTTGTATACAACTTTCGGTCTTGAAGAACTTTAAGAACAACACGTAAATGGTCTTCATGCTCTGCCTCTAATCGGGAGTATCCCAGAATATCATCAATAAACAAAATCACGAACAGATCTAGAAAAGGCATAAATACACCGTTCATTAAGTCCATGAATACTGCCGGTCCATTAGTCAATCCGAGCGACATTACCCGAAACTCGAAATAACCATATCTAGTTCTAAAGGCTGTCTTCGGAATATCTTTCTCTCTGAACCACACCCGGTGATACCCTGATCTTAAATCTATCTTCGAGAACAATTTAGCACCTTGCAATTGATCAAACAAATCATCAATGCTCGAAAGTAGGTACTTGTTCTTTATTGTCACCTTATTCAGCTGCCTATAATCAATGCACATCCGTAAAGAACCATCTTTCTTTCTAAAAAATTACACTGGTGCTCCCTACGGTGATGTACTAGGCCTGATAAAGCCTTTCTCAAGCAAGTACTTCAACGGCTCCTTCAATTCCCTTAACTCAGCAGGGGCCATTCTATAAGGAGGAATGGATACCGGCTTAGTATCTGGTAATACGTTAATGGAAAAGTCAATCTCCCGTTCCGGCGGTAGACCTGGAAGCTCGTCAGGGAATTCATCTGGAAACTCATTAACTACTGGGATAGATTGAAGAGTCAGTAGCTTTGCTTCTATGTCTTGGACCCGGACTAAATGATAAATACAACCCTTGTCAATCATCATCCTTACAGAGTGAGATACGAAATAAACCTACCCTCTCGATGATCTTTGCATTACCCTTCCACTCTAAAACTCATTCCCCTAGAAACTAGAATCGAACCATCATTGTTCTACAATCAACATTAGCATAACAAAAGGCTAACCAATCCATACCCATAATCACATCAAAGTCCACCATATCTAACTCAAACAAATCTGCCATGGTATGACGATCACAGACTATGACCACACAATTTCTATATGCTTGTCTTGCTATCACTGGGTCACCAACGGGTGTAGACGCCACAAAAGATTTGATTGAATCGGGTTTCACCCCAAGCTGACCTGCAAAAAAAAGAGTATCATACGATAATGCGGAACCAGGGTCAATCAATGCGTATACATAATGAGAAAATACTGATAGTATACTTGTCACAACATCGGGTGAAGACTCAGGATCCTGTCAACCCACCAATGTATAAATGCGGTTTTGTGGACCGCTCGAACCGGATGCTCCACCCCTACCTCTACCACAGCCAGCCGGAGTCTTAGAAGTTTACCCCGATGGGCGTACATATAATGAAGTGTATGGTATTTCAATAAGTAAATAATGACATTTGATGACCCTAAGTAAGATTTCAAAAACATTCGATGTTAGACGAGAAAGTTTCCAAGAGAAGGCAAGGCATATGATAGGTATCGGACGAGAATTATGAGTAACAAGTTGATGACGGCTTAATGATGTCTTGGGAAGAGTTATAACGTCCCTTAGATTGTTAATGAAGTGTTAAACAAGTGTTAAGAAGATTCCATAAGGATTGGAGATCGAATGAAGTGACGAGAACAAGTTCAGTGGACTGATGGGTTATACGGCTCATTATACGGACCGTATAATGGACCGTAGAACCATCACAGTGAAGGTCCCTCACTGGTGGGATTATACGGTCAGTTATACAGACCGTATAAATTTATACGGACCGTAAAATGGACCGTATAATGGTCACAGAGACAAGAGTTTGAAGGTCCCATTTCACGGTCACTTATACGGACCATATAAGTTTATATGGACCGTATAAGTATCCGTATAATGTCCCGACAGATCAGATTTCTGAGTTATTAAAAAAGGGACTAAGTTCGTTATTTCATTTCCACATTTCACTCCTTCTCTCTAGAACATCTCTTAACATTTCTCCCACACAAATTCAAGAGATATTAGTGATCATCTACATCAAACTAAGTGAATCAAGTATAAAGAACCCCTTAAAGTTCATCAAAGACAAGAATCCAAGTGAAGGTGAAATTAGGGTTTTTCTCAAGTGAAGAGTTTGCACCCAAGGTTCATTCCTACACCATCTAAGGTAAGTTTTATGACATTTCCTTGTTGTTTAAGGTATTTGGAAGTTGAAACACTTGGATTATATAAGAAAATAGGAAATGGGTCATGAATGTGGGAATAGTATCACTTTTGAGTAAATGTTTGGATTGAGTTATGATTCTTGAAACATTATGATTATAATCTTGTTATAAATGATATTGAGAACATGGAATAGACCTTGTATATGAATGAACGAAATTGTGTGATATGACCATGAATTTGGATGAATTAAGGTTAATTGAGAAGTAAGGATAATGTAGTTGAATAAAGGCTATTGTGATGTTGTTACGAAAGTTATTATTGATGTTTGGGAGCTGATATATGCTATGGAAGGAGTTGTATAAATAAAGAAGACGCTGCCCAATTTTCTCTATGTTTTAGTCATGTATGCTAAGTTATCGACTCTCTAATGTTAGTGTGCACTTTAATGAAGGTAGAAACGTGAGTATTGAAGAAGCACGTGCAAGTGATAGAATAGTTGAACCGAAAGGTATGTAAGGCTAACCCTTCTTTCATAAGGCATGATTCTTCGGCCAAATATCTACCCTTCTATGAGCCTACGATATTCTTCGATGATCCTGTTATGTCCCATATTTTGTACATTGGGACAATTCAGTTTAACTATGATAAGTTAGGGACAAAACCATTCCGGGATACAAAGTCGGGACTTTTGACCTTCGATTTTATTTTAAGACATAAGTTGTGCATGAATTTGTTGGCATGGAACATTTAGGAAAATCTGGGACCAAAAGTGATAATTGAAAGTTGCAAATCATGCAAAAATAGCCATGTTGGCCGTGTGAGTGAGAGATGGCTCCCACACATGTTGTGGCCAATTTTAATTGGTCCAACACATGTGTGGGCCATGGACACATGTATAAGTCTTACTAGTATGCAAAATATGACTACTAATTCATTCTTCATCATCCAACACTTAGAAAAAAAAATAGAAGTTGAAGAACAACAGGCTCAAGGCTCTCGGCCAAGAACCCCATTTTTCAAGTAAAAAATTAGCCATCCCAAAATTATTTCGTTGATGCAAATACACTAATTTGAGGTCCCTAAGTAACGTGGAAGTGTTATTCGGGTCATCCAACCATCCGTTTTCATCCTTGCAAACCCTAGCCTATTGGTGAAGTGGAAGAAGAAAGGTAAGAATTAATCATGTTTTATGTGTTATAAAGGTTGTATGCATGTTGTAGTATGTTGAAATGAAGGAAATTCATGAAATATGGCATGTTGGAGTGGAGGTTGTGTGTATAGTGCATAGCCGTGTAAGTGTGTGTGTGTTGTGTTGTGTTGAAGCAATGAATTAAAGTCTAGTTAGTATGTTGTGATCATTGTAGGGTGAAGAAATGGATGAGAATCATCAATATGCATGTAGGAGGTGTTGGCCGAACGTAGGCCATTTATGTGACAAGAAATGAATTAATATTGCTTAGTGTTTTAGTTGTTGTCGTTATGAATTCCATGATGAGAATGAGAGTTTAATGACTCAAATTGATGTTGTAATTGTTGCGGACTGATTTGGAGGTTATTGTACATTTGATGTAACTTGTATAATTATGAGAATGACATTGTTAGAATGTGAATTGTTGGTGCAAATCATGATTTGGAAATGAGGAATGTGTTATAGTTGAGGCTCTCGGGTTTGGACAATTTTCGGGTGAGTGGGAGTATTATTTGGAATGTTTGAAATGTTGTATGAATTGCTTAAGATGTTCTTGAATGTTGTTGGTATGGGTTCGGGTTAGTATTAGAATGTATGAGCATTGATGTTGGCTTGAATGTAAGCCGTTGAATTGAAAGTATTGAATGTTGTCGAATGATGTTAAAGAGAGTTAATAATGTTATATTGCCTTTCGGATTGGTTATTGATGTTGCTAGCTTGGTTGTTGATGTTGTTGTTGTTGATTTGGCCGAGTTAAATTCTCGGGGTTGGCCTATTTACAGGGGAAATGCTGCCCAAATTTCTGTAGAATTAAGTGTTAGTTTGGAATTAATTGCCTAAACGTCTATAGCTAATGTTTGGCATATTATGACGTATTTGTAGACCTTGGGGAGCCCGAGCCGTAGGTTGGCATTAGCTTGAGTTCGGAGTAGCTTTGAGAGCGTTTGAGGTATGTAAAGCTCAATCCTTTCTTCTTTTGGCATGCCTTAGTTACAAATAGGCTATGACACGAGCCTCGAGGAAATTCAATTCTCGCAATCCGAGCATGTTTATGAATCTTATTCATTTCTTGGAATTCATATGTTGATATGATGAAATATTGGCCTCTATGTCTTTGAAATAATTGATTTCCAAAAGTTGTATAAAAAGTTTGTTTTAAAAAGTTCTGTAACTACGAACGCCCGTATCTTTCACAGAAAGGCTCGGATTGCCTCGTTATGCTCGTATGTGATTGTATGGCGTATGATGAGTATGTTTTCCATAGGCGGGCCCGGCTCGGGTCGACATCCGTCCGCGGGTCCCGCGCCTCTTCTTTTATAATTAATCTCGACGACTTTTGAAAGAATTTGATTTGGTTATTATTCCGATTTCCAAGTATGGTCATTTTACTTAACATTCGAGTCTATGATAATGATTTTATACATATGGTTACTCACGACTACGCTCGTGCATTACGTTGTATCTTTCGCCGAGTCTCGGGCCGGTTACGCTTGTCGTGCGCACTATGATATACTCCGGTGTTATGCTTTGTGTTTATGGTTCACCGAGCCCCCTCGCTCGAGGGGCCGGGTTCCACTTATATTTGGCGTTATCTTGTGTGTATGGCGTTATCTTGTGTTATGATGTGTGACGGGGATACGGAGATTTGAAACTTTCTGGTGTTATGGCGCCATCGACGGGCGGGCGACCATATTTCCTGAGCCCTATGCATGATTTGTATTTCGAAAGTAAACATTTTGATATTTTGGAAATGCATTTACTTTACTGTACACGTTTTGACTATGATTCGATTTGTTTACTATATCTTACGCTTTGCATACTCGGTACATATTTAAATGTGACCCCACTCTTCGGGGGCACGTTTCATGCCCGCGGTACGGACGCACGGTTTGGTGATCCGCCGGTCTAGGACACCCTTTTTTAACTGTTTGGAGTGCTCCCCTTATTCGGAGCCCACATTTTGATATATATTCGTCCGTTGCATATGTATATATTTGTTTAGGGGTACGGCGGGGCCTTGTCCCGCCATATGATTCTGTTTGTTTGTTTAGAGGTCTGTAGGCTTGTATGTGGGTTATGCCCATTCTGTACAGTTGTGTTTGTATGTTTTATGTTCTGGGCGATCCCATTCGCCGTGGCAGCCTCGTCGGCTTGCATTTGTATATGTTTTGGGCCGATGCGCCATTTGATAGCGTTGCCGGCTTTTGGTATATATATACGGTTTTGTTTGAGATGTGTTTGTGACAGTTTGATATAATCTGAGACAGTGTTTGATATTTGCGTCCGTATAAGCTATCTGTATGTGATTCGGACTAATGATTGTGTTTGGGTGCCCGGCTCGGGCACTAGTCACGGCCTACGGGGGTTGGGTCGTGGCGAAGTGGTATCGAAGCGATTCGTCCTCAGAATGTCTACAGACCGTGTCTAGTAGAGTCTTGTTTATCGGTGTATTGTGCACCACATCTATAAACAGGAGGCTACAGGATATTTAGGATGTTATCTTTCCTTCTGATCTTAGATCGTGCGATAGAGCTGTGTTATCAGGTTGACTCTTCTGCGACGGAATGTTATGTTTTCGGCGATGTCTCCGAGGAAGGCCACGGCCCGAAGGGCAAGTCTACGGCGGTTGGTGAGACCGGCCGGAGCCCGCCGAGTTACTAGGGCCCGTCTTTCCGCTCACGAACGGATATTGTGCCCCGACGGCCCGGTTCGGCTACACCACCGATGCCGGAGGGGCTTGGAGCGGCGGCAGTTGCGGTGCGGGGCGGCTCCCGCCCGGCTCCCGAGGTTCGAGTGCCGGTGCCTCCCGGCTCCCCGGCCGGGGGCGGATGATGGGGCTATGCGCGAGCGGTACGATTGCTTGGCCCGATTGGTAGCGGGGGCGAGGCCCGAGGCTTGGGTAGGGGTGATCGGGGCCGGCGTGACGGTTCGAGGGCCATTGAGTTTCGACATGTAATCCACCGAAATTTTCGGGTCGAAGCCCGCGAGAGGACCCTCATGTGGTTTATCGGACGGATCTTGCGTACATTACGGTTGATTAAGGCGACCGATCTCGAGTACGGTTGAGATGGCATCGTACCGATTACGGGATGTATCCGCAAATTGGTATGAGTCTGGGTATTGTCCGAGAGGTGAGGGTGCCCCTCCCGGCCATATGGGACGAGTTTGCGAGGCCTTTCGGCCCATTTACGCCTCCGAGTACGGCGAGCCGGTAGACGATTCTGTTGTTGAAGCGACGGGGCGAGGAGCGTCCGGGAGTACGGTTTGGAGTTTGACTCGGCCGGCTAGATATGCGTCCGCTTATGTGGGCGATATGGTGACCGGATGCTGCCGGTATGTGATGGGGCCCAGACCGGTACATGGTTGATAGTTGTTTGGTGATGGCGGCCCGGCCAGGTATGAGTATTTCCCGTGTACGGAGGCCCGCCCCGGTATGGAGGACCGACGCGAGAGGGCGCCGGCCGGCGGGGCTTATGATAGGGGGCCGGCCAAGAAGGCCGGATCCGGCCCAGGTGATGCAACGGGATTTTTGAGCGAGGAAGCCTCGGCGGCGACGAACGAGATGTCCTCCCCGGCCAGCACGGGGCACACCCCCGCGGTTCGCCGGCGGGGAGATCGAGAGGGTGCGGGATATTCGGGGGAAGGCGAGAGCTCCGGGTTTGCGGCTCACGGTTGGACGGAGGCTCCGATGGTTAGATGAGACCGCCCGGACCTCCGTGTTCTCCTGTGGGAGACGGGGACCGGGGTATTTTCGTACCACCGGTGCGTGTTTACTTATGGCCGTCGGGGGCCATCGATGAGAGATTGTCCGGTTAGAGGTGGTGCGGGCGAGCGCGGCTCGGCCTCTACGGGTCGGTCGGTGGTTCATCTTCATCCTCGATAGCTATGCGCCTGGCGGGGCGAGGGTATGCCGGCATCGAGCGGCCGCGGCGAGAGGTCGTGGCGGAGTTCAAGGTTCTAGCGGTCCTTCGGGCCGCATATATGCATTGGCCGGCCCGGCGGGACCGGGAGGCGTCGCCTAATGTCGTTACGGGCATATTCTGGTCTTCTCTCGAGATGTGTATGCACGATTGATCCCGGTTCTACTTTATCATATATTTCTCCCCTTGTTGCTAATAAAATTGGGATAGAATCGAACGGATAGAGCCTTTTGAGGTAGCTACACCCGGTGGGGGATTACCCGTTATAGCCGAAGCGAGGTTTATAGGGATTGTTCGGTAATTGTTTGTGACCTTTGCACTAAGGCGATTTGGTAGAGTTAGATATGGGTGAGTTCGATGTGATTATGGGTATGGATTGGCTAGCTTCTTGTTATGCTAATGTTGACTGTCAAAAGAAGATAGTCCGTTTCCAGTTTCCAGGGGAACCAGTTATAGAGTGGGCAGGTAATACAGCATCGCCGAGGGGTAAGTTTATTTCATACCTCAAGGTAAGAAAAATGATCAGAAAGGGCTATATTTACCATCTGGTTCGTGTACATGATTTAGAAGCAGAGGCACCGACTCTTCAGTCACTACCAGTGGTTAATGAATTTTTAGATGTATTTCCAGATGAGCTTCCAGGTCTTCCCCCAGAAGCGGGAGATAGAGTTCGCTATTGATTTGTTGCCGGATACTCGGCCTACGTCTATTCCTCCGTACGAGAATGGTACTGCGGGGGTTGAAGGAATTAAAGGAGCGGTGAGAGATTTATTAGAGAAGGGCTTTATTAGGCCCGACACATCACCCCGGGGAGCGCCGGTGTTGTTTGTGAGAAAGAAGGATGGATCGGCTAACGGATGTGCATTGATTACGCGGTTGAATAAGGTAACCATGAAGAATAAATACCCCCTCCCCCGGATTGATGATTTGTTTAATCGGTTTGCGGGGTGCAGTGTTTCTCGAAGATAGACTCCGTGGTCGAGGCTATCATCGGTACGGGTATGCGAAATTTGATATTCCTAAGACGACATTCGGGACCCGATATGGGCATTATGAATTCGAGTGATGTCTTTTGGGCGACAAATGCCCCAACGGTATTTATGGACACGATGAATCGGGTATTCGGACCGTTCTTAGACATGTTCGTGATTGTGTTTATTGATGACATCCTGGTTTATTCACGATCGAAACGGACACCATGCGAATCATTTGAGGACGGTACTTGGCGTACTCACGGCACCGAGAAATTGTATGCTAAATTTTCTAAATGTGAATTACGGGCGACTTCGGTGGCATTCCCGGGGCATATTATTGGAGGTGATGTCATCGGGGTGGATACCCGAAAGATTGAGGCCGTAAAGGGTGGCCTAGACCTACGACGCCGGCGAGGTACGTAGCTTTTTACGGGATTGGCCGGTTATTGTCACGACCCGGCCCGTGGCCGTGGTCGGTGCACCGAACCGGGCACTCGTACCCACACAGCGATTGATCGGATCATAGCAAGCAAATAGGAACTTATACGTTCGAAAGGCACGACACCGCATACACATATATACATATATCATATATATATAGCCTGAAGATATACAGATTACAAACGCAATCGAACGGTGCTACCCACAACCCACGTTTATGTCTACAGGCCTCAACGATAACGAGAACCATATGAAGGACGGGGCCGCCGTACCGAATGAATATATACACATATAACAAAAGTCCGTACCAAAATGCGGGCTCCGGACAAGGGAGCTCTCCAAGATAGGCGAGTAAGGATCATAAGTGGCGGCTCACCCAAACGAGTATGCGTACCTCGCGCGGCATGAAACGACCCCGAAGAAAGGAGGTCAGTACGGAATATGTACTGAGCATGGAATGCAGTAAACAAAACCGTACTAAAATAAAGAGTATGGAACACGAGTACAGTACCAAAAAGGCTTACCTTTGAACATAAATAATGCATGATCATGTCATAAACATAAGTAATTAACATATACATATGCATATACATAGTGTGTCCCGGCCCTCACAGTGAGGGACTGCGTGAATAGCATCATCATACGCCATCACGCGCCATCCCCGTCTCATCACACCATCACACCATCATATATATATATATATATATATATATATATAAAGTGTCCCGGCCCTCTAGTGAGGGACTCGGTGAATAATGCAGTGGAATGTGCACGAATGCGTGTCACGGCCGGGACTCGATGAAGGACATATTGAGCTTTGCACGAGCGAGTAGTGAGAAACCATATGCATATAAATCATATCAAAGACTCGATGAAATAAGTTAAACGAATTATCATTTGAAAATTGGACAAGAATTACGCCGAGTACCTTTCGGACATCTCTCGGAACATGTCAAATCGAAATTTAGAAATGATAACTACGTATCAAAATTATATGCATAACAATCTACGTTTAGACTCGGTAAATAAATAAGACTCGGGGGTTGAAAGAGTAAGCATATTATGTTCTTGCAATCAAACCGGTAAGACTATACCACGGAACGTCTCGGGGGCCCACGGATAAGTATCAAACCAATCCGAGCCCGCCTATGGAAGTTAGAGTCATCATACGCTACGGAAGCTCCTACAAGCATATCGAGGCGATCCGAGCCTTTTTATGAAAGTTACGCCCGTTCGTAGTTTCGGAATCTTTTTAAGAACAAATTCTTTATGCACACTTAAAATTTAAACATACAAAAGACACAAGGATCATGACATGTCTACGTTAAGAATATTAATATTAAGAGGTGAAATAAAGTCGGAAACGCGCTTGGATCGCAAGAGTAGAATACCCCGAGGCTCGTATGATATTTCCCTTATGTCTAAGACATGCCAAAGAAGGGAAGGGTGAGCTTTACATACCTCGTTCGCTCTCCAAGCTAATCCAAATTTACGACACGGACTTCTCAAGATCTACAATACGCCATTAAATGCAAAACATTAGGTAAAGGCATTTGAGAATTTAATTCCAAGTGAACATTAAGTTCTACAAAAATTTCGGCAGCATTTCCCCCATAAATACAACACCCCGAGAATCCAACTCGGCCAATTTCAACAATAACCATACCAACAACATACTAGCAACATCAATGGTCAATTCCACATGTCTTCTAACATTATCAACCCTTTACTAAATAATTCAACAAGATTCATTTTATTCAACTTAACCACTTACATTCAAACCAATGTTCGTGCTCAAACGTTCAATTACTAATTCGAACCCATTCAAATAATATTCAAGAATGCTTTAAACACTTCACACAATATTTCCAACAATCCCAACATTACTCCAATTCACCCGAAATCCTCCCCAAACCCGAGAACAACACTAACATATTTCCTTCTTCCAAAACTCATAAAACTACATCAACAATCTATATGTTAACAATGTCATTACCATGAATACAAAAATTACCTAAGGGTTACATTGCCTTCCAAATCAGCCCACAACCATCACAACTTCAAATTGATTCATTAAACTTTCATTATCAACATAGAATCCACATAACAACAACAACCAAACGCTTAATAACATCAATTCATTCCTAGCCATATACAACTCCATACATACGACCAACACCCTCCATGCCAATTTCATGATTTTCATTCATTTTCCACACATTACAACAACATACAAACATGCTAAATACATACACTTCATTCGTACCTACACAACACTACACCCACACGGCCAAAACCACATATGCACGGCTTCACTCCAACATGCAATATTTCCACAATTTCATTCATTTTAGCATACAACAACACATATAAACCATTCATAACACATAAAACACAAGATTAAACTTACCTTCCTTCACAACTTCTCAACTTGCCCAAAGTTGGCCAAGGATAAAAACGAGCAATCTAACGCTTCCAACAACACTTCCACGTTAACAAGCACCCTTGATTAGTTGTTTTTCTAGAAGAAACCAATTTTTTGATGGCCAAATCTTGACCTTGAAATTTTTAGCTATGGCCGAATACTATGGCCTTTTTTTTTCCTCTCCAAGTTTTCTTGATTTCTCTAGAAATGGAAGTGATAAACAAGATGACTAAGTCATCTTTTAATTCCCATGTATTAGGCTCCATGTGGCCATGGCCCACATACCACATGGCTGCCCACATGACCCCAAATTTTCTTTTTTGTTTTTGTTTTTCATGAAATAAATACTTTCCAAAAATAGAATTTGACCCCAAATTTTCATTAATATTTTCATGCCAATAAAGTCATACACAACTTATGCTCTTAAAACAAACAAAAATCTCTGCTTAAGTATATCGGAATGGTCTTGTCCCCAACTTATCGTAATTCACTCACCTTGTCCCGTTGTTCAAAATACGGGATATAACAGTTATTACCGGAGATTTATGGAGAAATTTGCTTCGATTTCAGCGCCTTTGACAAGGCTGACTCAGAAGGGAGCTAAGTTCCAGTGGACTGATGCTTGCGAGCGTAGCTTCCGAGTTCTTTGAAAGAGAAGTTGACTACGGCTCCGAGTTCGACTCTTCCCGGGGACCCGGACGGCTATATGATTTATTGTGATGCCTGCGTATTGGTTTGGGGTGTGTGTTGATGCAGCACGGCAGGGTGATAGCTTATGTGTTATAACCCGTATCTTACATCTTTGGACACCTTGGGATTTTTGAGACAAGTTAAGGACAATGTAATGAATTGATCTTGTTTGATATATATATGTGGGTTATGAAAAATTTAGATGTGGAAATATCGGAAAAGACTAAGGGCAAAATTGGAATGTCGGAAAATGGTTTCATGAATCACCAAAAATATGGACCAAGAAATTGGGCTTGGAAGAATTGAAAAAAAAAAAAACAACAAGCCTAGCCCAAGTGAGAGGCCCAACCGGCCATGGCATGAAAAAAAGGAAAGAAAATGGGCCAAGCCCATGAAAATTAAAAATGGCAATAAAAAGAAAAGGAGGGGGCCAAAGGGATATTCAAGAAACTTCAAGAAATTGGAGAAAGAAGAAAGAAAGAAAGAAGGAGAGTAATAACCATGGCCATTCGGCCATGGTCCTTAAATTTGGTCCCTTCAAATTTTGTCCCCAAAAATTATTTTCTTGTTGTATTCCTACTAATTCAAGGGTCCTCTACAACGTGGTGTAATTATTTCGGAAGATAAGTCGTCCGTTTCGTCGTTCGGACAATTTGGTGGAATGAAGAAGTTAGAAGAAAAAGGTAAGATTCAATTCTCTTTTAGGTGTTGTAAGGCCTTCATTTATATTGTAGTATGTGGAAATGCATAGAAATCATGAAATTATGGAAGCTTGCATGATAATTATATATGCATGTATGGGGCCGTGTGTATATGTTATTGTATAGGTAAGATGAGTTGGATTTTATGTTGTAATTTAGTTGTGGTTGTTGTGGAAATTGTATTGGAAATGAAAGTTGAATGAAAATGGAATGAAGTTGGAAATTGGCCTATGGCCGTGTGGTGTGTGATAGGGAAAGTGTGATGGATTTATTACATTTAGCATGCTAGTTGTGTTAGTGTGATCATTATAATGTAAATAAAGATTATATGGGTTAAGTTTGCATGAAAATGGAATGTGGAGAGTTATGTCACATTAATGTGATTTTATGGTATTAAGATCATGAAGTTGTTAAGGTGTAAATTGTTGTTGTTGGAGATGAATTAGTAAGTAGAAAATGTGTTGGAATGGTTTTGTTCCATATATGAGAGTTCTGGTTGGAATAGGGAAATTGATGAAAATGTTGAATATTGGACATATAGCTTGAAATGCTCTTAATTTATGTTTAAATGACCTCAAATTAGTGGATGAATATGTAAACGTTCATGTTGGTTCGAATGTGCGCAATTGGAATGAAAGTTGACATACTATGTAGTAAGGAAGACTACTTGTGTTGGAATGTGTTTTGGATTGGTTGTTTATATTGTTGTTGATATGGTTATTGTTATTTTGGCCGAGTTCCATTCTCGGGTTGTTGTTGATTGAAATTGGCCGAGTTTAAATCTCGGGGATGTCATATTTATAGGGGAGATCTTTTAAAAATTTCGGTAGGCAAATACTAAACCAAAGTTGGAATTTTCAAGCCTCATGAATAGTAGCTGGTAAAGGTGACCATTTGCGATTTCTGACGAAACGGGATTTGAGTTTAAGCGAGCGCAAGTCATCCGTAAGGTATGTAAAGCTCTCCTATTCTTTTTCTTGGCATGTCTTAGATGTACTAGGCTTGAATTTGGACCTTGGGGACAACTCTACTCCTTGGAATCCACGTTCAAAAACGCCCCTTTTTCATTCAGTAGAATTGAATTGAATTTTGCGCGAGTAGTCAGGAATATTGGTTAAGCCTCTAGAACTTGTACAAATACAGTTCGATTATCTTAACATCCTTGTAAGTGACATTATGAAGTCTAACCTACGTAAAATACATACGCCACCTCATTTGGTTGAGGTGGGCCCACTTTGTCCGAAGTTCTCCGAATGTCCTACTTAAACTATCTTTGAACGGAACTAAGGAAAACCTTTTAACTGCCCTTCTAAGTTTTTAAGAATAACTGTTATAATCGCTTTATTGAGTCTTATGACCCACTTTGAGATTTGAAACAACTTCGTAAAAGGCTACCTTGACGCGAACCATTCTGATATCCGAAAGACTTAGGTTCCGACTATTGTCAAACGTTTATTATATGGTTGCCATCTGAGTTACGCTATCGAGACTCTGTATATGTTTTCCATTTGATATGCACAAATGATCCCTAAAGTTCTATTTCGAGAAGAATCCTCCGCGGTTATTAAAAGGTATGTGCTATGCTCCGTTCGGACCCCTTTTTCTTGATATGTCGTTTGATTACTCCGTCTGATCTCTGTATATGCTGTACATGGTATATTGCATTTAGTTTCTCACTACTCCACTCGTGGATGCCTCAATGTTTCCTTCACTGAGCCCGGGCCAGGATATGTTATCACGCGTATTCCACTGCATTGTTCGCCGTGCCTCGGTGTGAGGGGGCAGGTATATATATGTACATGGGTTGTGGTGTATGATGTGCCATGTACACACTCTGATATGATATGCTACGATATGCGCGCATTTCTGATTTGATATGATTTGTTGTGGCGCCAGCGTCAGGGGGCGACCACTTTCTGTTTGCCGAGTCCCATGATGGGCATTGGCTATGGCATGCTTTTACGTTATGCATTTGCTTCGATTTATGAGTAAGCATTTACGATACTACGGCTATTGCATTTATGTTACGTATCCTCGTTCGATTATGATTCCGTCCCGATGATTCCGTTCGATTACGATTTGTTCTTTGTTTTGTCTTTATGCTTTACATACTCGGTACATATTCCGTGTGACCCCATTCTTCGGGGGCCGCGTTTCATGCCGCGCGGGCACCCGGATGAGTACGAGGCTTTGTAGGAGATGTTCCAGCGGCGTTGGCCAACTCCATTTGCTCCTGGAGGGCTGCCGAGTCAGTTTATGCATATTATGTGTTCTGATTATCTGATAGAGACTTTGCAGACAGAGTGTGGGTTCTGGATGTCAGTTCTGTAGGCGGCTCCACCAGCCGTCATGTCATTCTGTGTTATGCCACAATTTTCATATGATTACATATTCTGTCGATCTGTACACTACAAAGGATATTTCCAGAACATTTGTTGTATTTGTCATTTTTGTTTGATTAATAGTCCGGAAGTTTATATATGTATGTAATAAGAGTCAGTGGGTTCGCTCGGCTCCGAACGTGGGGTCGGGTGCCCATCACACCCTAGTAAAATCAGGGTGTGACATTATGCTTCTCGGCAGCTCAGAAAGAACGAGAAAAATTATCCTACTCACGATTTAGAGCTGGCCGCGGTGATTCATGCTTTGAAGATGTGGAGACATTATTTTTATGGTGTTCACGTTGATATTTATACAGATCATAAGATCCTCCAGTACATCTTTAAACAGAAGGAGCTGAACTTGCGGCAAAGGAAGTGGTTAGAGTTGCTGAAAGACTATGATGTTGATATTCTCTACCATCCTGGGAAAGCTAATGTTGTGGCAGATGCACTCAGCCGTAAGTCTATGGGCGGCACCGTACGTGCCATCGTAGAGGAAGGAAATGGTCCGCGAGATCCATCGACGGCTAGTCTTGGAGTTCACTTGGTCGATTCGGAGATATTGGGGTTTGCGTTCGAGGTATTGCCGAATCCTCTATTGCCGAAGAGATTAAGCGGCGCGGATGAGATCCTATTCTGGCACAGTATAGAGATACAGCCCTGGCAAAGGAAAAGACCCCGTTCGAGCTTACATCCGATGGAGCACTATTACACAGGGGCAGATTATGTGTACCTGATGTTGCAGGGCTGCGGCGACAGGTTATGGGTGAGGCACATTATGCCCGTTATTCTGCTCACCCGTGGTCGACGAAGATGTATCATGATCTCAGATGCTTATATTGGTGGGATGGTATGAAAAGAGACATAGCAGAGTTCATCGCTCAGTGCCCAAATTGCCAGCAGGTTAAGATCGAGCATCAGAAGCCCGGTGGATTATTACAGGAGATGGATACCGTCGTGAAAGTGGAAAATCATTAATATGGACTTTATTACAGGCTTACCTCGCACTTTACGGAGGTATGATTCCATTTGGGTTATTGTTGATCGGCTGATAAAATCAGCCCATTTCCTCCCAGTTCGGACTACGTATTCAGCCGAGGATTATGCCAGGTTATATATTAAGGAGATTGTGAGGCTTCACGGAGTTCCCATATCTATTATCTCCGACAGAGGTGCCCAGTTTACAGCTAATTTCTGGAGATCATTTCAGGAAGGATTGGGGACCCAGGTGAGTCTCAGTACAGCATTTCATCCTCAGTCTGACGGACAGGCCGAGCGCACTATTCGTACGCGGAAGATATGTTGCGGGCTCCGTGTTATTGATTTCGTGGGTAGCCGGGATGATCATTTGCCACTTGTTGAATTTGCTTATAATAACGGCTACCACTCCGATTCGACGGGCACCATACGAGGCTTTGTATGGCAGGAAATGCAGGTCACCGATCGGTTGGTTCGATGTTGGCGAGATTGAGTTGATTGGCCTAGATGTGATCCAGCAGGCAGTTGATAAAGTGAAACTCATTCGGGAGTGATTGTTAGCAGCACAGAGTCGGCAGAAATCATATGCAGATAATCGCCGTCGACATTTAGAGTTTCAGGTTGGTGATTGGGTAATCCTGAAAGTGTCACCTATGAAAGGTGTTATGTGATTCGGCAAGAAAGGAAAGCTCAGTCCGAGATATATTGGGCCTTATCAGATTATTCGTAAAATAGGCAAGGTTGCCTATGAGTTAGATCTGCCACCGATTTGGGAGCAATACATCCGTATTCCATGTTTCTATGCTTCGTAAATGTATTGGTGACCCTTCCTGAATATTTTACGTAGATGATATCCAGGTCACGGAGGAGGAGCTGTCTAATATGAAGAGCAGCCTATAGCCATTTTGGATCGTCGGTAAGAAAGTTGCGGAATAAAGATGTGGCTTCTGTTAAGGTGCTGTGGCAGAATAATAACCGGGAGGAAATGACCTGGGAAGCTGAGGAGCAGATGAAGAAGAAGTATCCTCACTTATTTCCAGTACCGACAGGTAATCTAAATTCCTTACTTGAATATGTTGTTTGATAAATGAATTGTGGTGTTAGTTGTAAAAGAAACTCCCCCGAGTGCTTATAAGATCCCGTAAGGCTAATCTAACATTCAAGGACGAATGTTCTAAAGGGGGGGGGATGCTATTTCCCGTATTTTGTACATTGGGACAATTCGGTTTAACTATGATAAGTTAGGGACAAAACCATTCCGGGATACAAAGTCGAGACTTTTGACCTTAGATTTTATTTTAAGACATAAGTTGTGCATGAATTTGTTGGCATGGAACATTTAGGAAAATTTGGGACCAAAAGTGATAATTGGAAGTTGCAAATCATGCAAAAATAGCCATGTTGGCCGTGTGAGTGGAGATGGATCCCACACATGTTGTTGTAGCCAATTTTAATTGGTCCAACACATGTGTGGGCCATGGACACATGTATAAGTCTTACTAGTATGCAAAAGATGACTACTAATTCATTCTTCATCATCCAACACTTAGAAAAAATGTCACGACCCAGCCCGTGGGCCGTGACTGGTGCCCTACTTAGGCACCCAAATAAACTTACGAACCAAATTGTCATATTAGGACATATCCAGATTCAACAGACATTACTCGTACCGATAACCGATAAAGCAGTATATCATACAAATACGTAAACGAATGCCATCCTAAGCGGTCGCCCGTGCAAAATCATCATATCAAAATCAAAACTGGCGGAATGCACATCGCCGTACGTACACATACATACAAAAATGTGGGCCATATCGGCCATAGTAGCATACGGGCCGCTTAAGGACGCAAGCATGTAATCACATACGAACAGACCGGACCCATGACCCACAAATATGACTACGGGCCTACAAACAGACGGTAACATACGAACATATAACGGGACGGGGCCCCGCCGTACCCAAACAATACAAATGTACTGAGAATATACATAGCAAAACATATATACCAAATGTGAGCTCCGGATCGAGGGGAGCACTCCAAAAAAGCAGAATGGGAAGCCTAAACCGAGGATCACCCAACCGAGCGTCCGTACTCAAGGGCATGAAACGCAACCCCAAGAAAGGGGGTCGATACGAAAGAAGTACTAAGTATGTAAAGCAAAGAGGTACAAAAACCAAATCATGGTGGAGTCGAAGATACGTAAACAAATACAGAAGTAACACATCAAACCTGTGCGGAATGCAAATGTACAGAATGCAAATAAAAATCATGCATAAGGCTCAGGAACGTGGTCACCCCCGACGCTAGTGCCACAACACATCATACTCCAGAAGTTTTCAAATCTCCGTACATCTCCGAACACATCATAACATCACACACATCAAATCATCGAACATGTCGATGCCATATCACATCATAACACCATAAACGGTAACCACCTATGGCGAGGTCTCGGAAACCATAACACATCATAATCGCCGAATGTGTCATAAAGCGCACGATCACAAAATCGGCCCGGCCCGGCGAACGGAATCATAACCATTGGCACGACGCAGTAGTGCGAAACCATATGCATATTAAAAGTAAATTCCAAGACTCGACACATAATTTCATATACCTTTACATTAGCCTCAGAAGGCTTAAAATGAGTATCGAGTTAATCAGAACTAATATATCAAAGTTACGGACATTTAGTTTGTCAATTTTTCAAAAAACACGTCGTAGGTCGTTTTCGGAAAAACTTAGTGTCATTCACAGTAATGAACGTTCAAAAAACATTATAGGACATTTCGAACGGACTTTAGAGTCATAGGAAAACGTTTCCTTTTCATATCATACGAAACCGAGTCAAACAAATCAAATAAGGGAAGTCTCGGGACTTGGGGCCCACCTCGGGTCAAGTCGAGGCGGCAGACATAAATTGCAAACATTGGGATCCATAAAGTCATTTGTGAGAGTTTCAAAAGCGATTCGGATACATTTGCGGAAGTTATGGAGGTTTAAGCGTTCTTTCAACCAAATGCAAAGATGGTAGTTCAAATGCGCTGAATGAATAGTACTCAAAAATCGACTCGAATTTCCAAGAGCGTAATTATCCCCGAGGTTCCGATCTTAACCTAGTATGACTAGGACATGCCAAATGAAGAAAAGGTAGGCTTTACATACCTTGCGGACGTCTTATGCTTGTTTAAACTCAAATCCCGTTTCGTCTAGAATCTGCAAATGGTCAAAGTTACCAAATGTAAATCATATGCTTTTGGGGAGCCTATTCTTAGCCCTTATTGGTCTACAAGAATTTGGGCAGCATCTCCCCTATGAATCCAACATCCCCGAGAATTAAACTCGGCTTAAATGACAAAAACCAACCCAACAACAACATCAACAACACCAATAATCGCTACAAAACACATATTAACACAAATAGTCTTTTCTTCCACATAATGCATTAACTTCCGTTCTAACTTCACACCTTTCATCCAATGTCAACGTTTTTATGTTTATCTACTAATTCAAGGCCATTCAAATATATTTCGGACACATTTCTTATTATTCCACAAAATATGCAAAATTTCCATCAAACTCTAAACCACGCCAAACTTCTACAAATGCAACCAAACTACAAAATTATATTGTCTTCCTCCAAGTTCATTAACAACAACATTAATTCACACTTTAGATCTTTACTCTTATAATCATATAAAGACCATATCAAAATATATAATTCCCCATAATCACATACAACCAATTTCAATGCCGTCTCGAATTGTTTAAGTCTTCATTTACGTCACAAATATCATAATGACACTACTAACAAGCCAAATAAAATTTAATTCACCTTCTTCCTTCCTTACTATGGCACGGCCACACCGCCTCTTCACACACACACACGCCCATGCACACACAACACAATTTCCATAATTCTCATTCCATTCCAATCATTATAACATACATACATCTTCCATAACACAAAAGAACAAGATTCTTACCTTTTTCTTGAAATTTCAACTCGCCGCAAACGTGGTTCTCCCGCCAAACCAATTATACCACGTCGGAGAGCGTCTTGAGCTTGTTAAGAATTCAAGAAGAACAAGAT
This sequence comes from Lycium ferocissimum, assembly GCF_029784015.1. Lineage (NCBI taxonomy): Eukaryota > Viridiplantae > Streptophyta > Magnoliopsida > Solanales > Solanaceae > Lycium > Lycium ferocissimum. The sequence goes on from NC_081346.1 coordinate 41,341,544, forward strand.
TTTTAGATGGAACAAAAGAGCTTGGAATTTTTTTTTCTCCTCCTTCTTTTCTCTCTTGGAGCCGACGGCTCTTCTTTTTTTTTTTTCTCTCCTTTTGCTTGATTTTTCTTGAAGATTCTAAGCATGATCACATATATATCCTCTTAATTGATTAAATGGTCACATGATCTCCATGTGCCATGGGCTTGGGCCAACCCTTGTTGGCCGGCCACCCCTTATACTTGGGATTCACTTTCTTATTTTTTTTTTCTAGCCTAATTCTTCATGAATCATATTTTTCAATTCCCGAAACAAATTTCCAAAGTTCCAATTTTGCCCTTAGGCCTTCTCCAGTGTTCTCGTATCACTATTTTCCATAAGTAACAACATACACACCACATAAAGTCAAAGCATGGCCTTATTCTTACAAATCACCATTGTGTCCAAATTTCCCGAATGTGCAAAAACACGGGATATAACAAAAAAAATAGAAGTTGAAGAACAACAAGCTCAAGGCTCTCGGCCAAGAACCCCATTTTTCAAGTCAAAAATTAGCCATCCCAAAATTATTTCGTTGATGCAAATCCACTAATTTGAGGTCCCGAAGTAACGTGGAAGTGTTATTCGGGTCATCCAACCATCCGTTTTCATCCTTGCAAACCCTAGCCTATTGGTGAAGTGGAAGAAGAAAGGTAAGAATTAATCATGTTTTATGTGTTATAAAGGTTGTATGCATGTTTTAGTATGTTGAAATGAAGGAAATTCATGAAATATGGCATGTTGGAGTGGAGGTTGTGTGTGTAGTGCATAGCCTGTGGGAGCGTGTGTGTGTTGTGTTGTGTTGAAGCAATGAATTAAAGTCTAGTTAGCATGTTGTGATCATTATAGGGTGAAGAAATGGATGAGAATCATCAATATGCATGTAGGAGGTGTTGGCCGAACGTAGGCCATTTATGTGACAAGAAATGAATTAATATTGCTTAGTGTTTTAGTTGTTGTCATTATGAATTCCATGATTAGAATGAGAGTTTAATGACTCAAATTGATGTTGTAATTGTTGCGGACTGATTTGGAGGTTATTGTACATTTGATGTAACTTGTATAATTATGAGAATGACATTGTTAGAATGTGAATTGTTGGTGCAAATCATGATTTGGAAATAAGGAATGTGTTATAGTTGAGGCTCTCGGGTTTGGGCAGTTTTCGGGTGAGTGGGAGTATTATTTGGAATGTTTGAAATGTTGTATGAATTGCTTAAGATGTTCTTGAATGTTGTTGGTATGGGTTCGGGTTAGTATTAGAATGTATGAGCATTGATGTTGGCTTGAATGTAAGCCGTTGAATTGAAAGTATTGAATGTTGTCGAATGATGTTAAAGAGAGTTACTAATGTTATATTGCCTTTCGGATTGGTTATTGATGTTGCTAGGTTGGTTGTTGATGTTGTTGTTGTTGATTTGGCCGAGTTAAATTCTCGGGGTTGGCCTATTTACAGGGGAAATGCTGCCCAAATTTCTATAGAATTAAGTGTTAGTTTAGAATTAATTGCCTAAACGTCTATAGCTAATGTTTAGCATATTATGACGTATTTGTAGACCTTGGGGAGCCCGAGGCGTAGGTTGGCATTAGCTTGAGTTCGGAGTAGCTTTGAGAGCGTTTGAGGTATGTGAAGCTCAATCCTTTCTTCTTTTGGCATGCCTTAGTTACAAATAGGCTATGACACGAGCCTCGAGGAAATTCGATTCTCGCAATCCAAGCATGTTTATGACTCTTATTCGTTTCTTGGAATTCATATGTTGATATGATGAAATATTGGCCTCTATGTCTTTGAAATAATTGATTTCCAAAAGTTGTATAAAAAGTTTGTTTTAAAAAGTTCCGTAACTACGAACGCCCGTATCTTTCACAGAAAGGCTCGGACTGCCTCGTTATGCTCGTAGGTGATTGTATGGTGTATGATGAGTATGTTTTCCATAGGCGGGCCCGGCTCGTGTCGACACCCGTCCGCGGGTCCCGCGCCTCTTCTTTTATAATTCTGATGACTTTTGAAAGAATTTGATTTGGTTATTATTCCGATTTCCAAGTATGGTCATTTTACTTAACATTCGAGTCTATGATAATGATTTTATACATATGGTTACTCACGACTCTGCTCGTGCATTCTGTTGTATCTTTCGCCGAGTCCCGGGCCGGTTCTGTTGTCGTGCGCACTATGATATACTCCGGTGTTATGCTGTGTTTATGGTTCACCGAGCCCCTCGCTCGAGGGTCGGGTTCCGCTTATATTTGGCGTTATGCTGTGTATGGCGTTATGCTGTGTTATGATGTGTGACGGGGATACGGAGATTTGAAACTTTCTGGTGTTATGCTGTGTTATGGCGCCATCGACGAGCGGGCGACCATATTTCCTGAGCCCTATGCATGATTTGTATTTTGAAAGTAAACATTTTGATATTTTTGAAATGCATTTACTTTCTGTACTTCTGTTTTGACTATGATTCAGATTTGTTTACTATATCTTCTGCTTTGCATACTCAGTACATATTTCGTACTGACCCCTTTCTTCGGGGGCTGCGTTTCATGCCCGCAGGTACAGACGCACAGTTTGGTGATCCGCCAGTCTAGGACACCCTTTTCTGCTGTTTGGAGTGCTCCCCTTATTCCGGAGCCCACATTTTGGTATATATTCGTCCGTTGCATATGTATATATTTGTTCAGGGGTACGGCGGTGCCCTGTCCTTTTGAAAGAATTTGATTTGGTTATTATTCCGATTTCCAAGTATGGTCATTTTACTTAACATTCGAGTCTATGATAATGATTTTATACATATGGTTACTCACGACTCTGCTCGTGCATTCTGTTGTATCTTTCGCCGAGTCCCGGGCCGGTTTTGTTGTCGTGCGCACTATGATATACTCCGGTGTTATGCTGTGTTTATGGTTCACTGAGTCCCTCGGTTGAGGGCCGGGTTCCGCTTATATTTGGCGTTATGCTGTGTATGGCGTTATGTTGTGTTATGATGTGTGACGGGGATACGGAGATTTGAAACTTTCTGGTGTTATGCTGTGTTATGGCGCCATCGACGGGCGGGCGACCATATTTCCTGAGCCCTATGCGTGATTTGTATTTCGAAAGTCAACATTTTGATATTTTGGAAATGCATTTACTTTCTGTACTTCTGTTTTGACTATGATTCAGATTTGTTTACTATATCTTACGCTGCATACTCGGTACATATTTCGTACCGACCCCCTTTCTTCGGGGCGCGTTTCATGCCCGCGCAGTACAGACGCACAGTTTGGTGATCCGCTAGTCTAGGACACCCTTTTCTGCTGTTTGGAGTGCTCCCCTTATTCCGGAGCCCACATTTTGGTATATATTCGTCCGTTGCATATATATATATTTGTTCAGGGGTACGGCGGGGCCCTGTCCCGCCATATGATTCTGTTTGTCTGTTTAGAGGTCTGTAGACGTGTATGTGGGTTATGCCCATTCTGTACAGTTGTGTTTGTAAGTTATATGTTCTGGGCGATCCCATTCGCCGTGGTAGCCTCGTCGGCTTGCATTTGTATATGTTTTGGGCCGATGCGCCATTTGATAGCCTTGCCAGCTTTTGGTATATATATACGGTTGTGTTTGAGATGTGTTTGCGACAGTTTGATATAATACGAGACGTTGTTTGATATTTGCGTCCGTATAAGCTATCTGTATGTGATTCGGACTAATGATTGTGTTTGGGTGCCCAGCTCGGGCACTAGTCACGGCCTACGGGGTTGGGTCGTGATAGATCCTATCTCTAAAAGCTACTACTAAGCTTATGATTCTCGATATGATACAATTGTACTAAGTTCCTTATACGATGAGTAATCCTCTAAGGATAGAATGTAATGAATGACGATAGTAAAAAGGCTAAAGATGCTTATGAGCTTGTATGTATATGTGCCCATGTGTGGCTATTATGAAACCCCGAGCTTATATGGCTGGGTATAATATAGTAGATATGTATATATGTAATGCGCGTGCACCACTGCAGTTGGGTACCGATAACCCTGAGCCTTGGTAGGGCCAGGTATGTATGACACTCAGCCTTGGTAGGGCCAGGTATGTGAAACACCGAACCTTCATAGTCAGGTATGCTATATAAATGCTATGTATATGACATCAATATGAGTACGAATATGCTAAGTACAGGTAAATGTTATGAAAAGGCTATGTATATGCAATGTATATGAGATGTACATGATATGAATATGAGTATGAATGGAAATATGAATATGAATACGAAAATGGATACGAAAGGTAAATGAGTACGGATATGGATGTATGTATACGGATACGCAATAGAAATGGAATGTCCCTATGGAAAGCAAGTAAGTGCTATGACGATGATACTATCATCTCACATCCTATGTTATTTCATATGTTGTCTACTATGCTTTCATATTGATACTGATCATGCTTTACATACTTAGTACATTCTTCGTACTGACGTCCTTTTGTTTGTGGACGCTGCGTCATGCCCGCAGGTGGCCAGGGAGACAGACTTGATCCATAGCTATATTTCTCAGGGACTACATAGCGGAGCTCCATTTCATTCGGAGCCACAGCTTTTGGTATAGATTCTTTTGTGTACATACTTATGGGCACGGCGGGGTCCTGTCCCGCCTATATGATATGACATACTCTTCTTAGAGGCTCGTAGACATGTGTATATGGTTAGATGTGTTTGGCCTTGTCGGCCTATATTTGGGTTATTATTTTGCTAGCCTCGTCGGCTTATGTACATTTATATGGGCACAGTTGTTAATGATGATATAAATGTGTTGTTGCCTAATGGGATTAATAGAGTATGATTTAGCTACGTGGATCACCTAGATGTGATGTAAAAGTATGTTAAGAGGTGCCCGGTTGGGTTAGCACCGGGTGCCCGTCGCGACCCTCCGGTTGGGTCGTGATACTGTTGACCCTGTAGGCTGTACTATACCTTTACCACCTCGCGATGAAAAGTCACGCATCATATGACCTGTCTGACCACAGACATAACAACCATCTGAACCTAAGCGGCACTGTTCCGAATGTAGCCTGCCATTAAGTGCATCGTGGTAAAGGTGGCCTCATCTGGCCTGAATAACTCCTATATTGAGAACCCGAGGTTCTGGAACTCTGACCGGGTCCGAAATGAATAGGTCGATCAAAACTCTGGCTTGCAAATTGTGGAGGTGCACTAGCAGATGAATGGCCTGAGTGCATAGAATACTGCTGCCTCTGACCTCCTCTGAACTCACTAACAGCACCTGAGGATCTGGCTCTCTTGCTATAACCCCTATCATGCTCACGCTCACTTCTCCGCTGCTACTGTTGATTCTCAAGATTCTGGGCATGGGCCTGAATACGATAAATATCTGTACCTTTTTGAAGTGAGGCCGTTAAGCAATCAACAATCAGATATGGTCCCAAACCACTCACAAATCGATTGACACGATCTCCCATATCAACTACTATAGCTAGAGCATACCGAGCTAGTGAATTAAAATGAAGGCTATACTCTCGAGCACGCATATTCCCCTGTCTATGTTTTAGGAACCTATCAGCTCTAGCCCATTGAATCTCCAACGGCAAGCAATGTCAAAGAAAAGCATCCACAAACTCTTGCCTCACAGGTGGAGGTGCATCAGCCCCCCTAGAAGACATCCAAGTGTTATACCAATAAACAGCAACGTCTCGCAATCTGTAAGAGGCCAACTCTAGCGACTCAACATCTGAAGCATGGATCACCCGCAATTTCCTCAACATCCCATCTATACAGTTTTGCGGGTCCTTGTCTGGTTTTGACCCAAAGAATTCTGGAGGGTTTAGATTAATGAAATCCCGAACTTTGGCACTAAGAGCCCTATCACCATGACCTGTACCCGATCGCTGAGCCTGGGCGGCTACTAACTGGGTCAACAACTGTATAGCCTCTCTTATCTCCTGGCCTGAGGCATCCGGTGGAGGAACTGGGGGTGCTAGAGCTGGAGCTGGGGCTCTTCTATGCTCCTCTGGAGCGGGTGGAGTGTGAGAGGACCGAGATGGAACCTCATTCTGGGACTCGCCCTCCTCTACATCTATAGGCGGTACCCGTTCAGTCCTCCTACCTGCTACTTACTTGCCCTTTTGGGCCACTATAGCTTTTCTCTTCACAGGCATCGCTGAATTCATAACATACTGTCAGAAAAGAAAAGTCCTTATAACATGGATCTATCGCATGATCTAAGATGAGAAAGAAAGGTCAATCATTCCTAAATTCCCCGCAGCCTCCTATTTATAAGTGTGGCACGCTTCACACCCATAAACAAGACTCTACTGGACACGGCTCGTAGACAAATCCTAGGACGAACTGCTCTGATACCACTTTTGTCACCACCCAATCGGAGGGCCATGACGGGCACTCGGAGCTAACCTACCGAGCACCTCTTAGCATACATCTCATAATCATATTGTCACACCCCAATCCCATCAGGGCATGATGGACACCCAACTCTTACTTAGAGCTGAGCGAACCCTCTGGCATTCACATAATAAAACTGGACATAATTTTTTTTTTTTTTTTGGAAATGTAGTAAAGTACTTTCTATCAAACCATAGAAATTTTGCGAATGATACTCAATTAATAAAAAATCGAGTAAGTCAAATTGACATATCGGCCTATGCGGTCACTTTACTCAATACATGATATCTTAACATACTAACCACAGGACACTGTCTATAAAGTCTCTAATAGTAAACACCTGAATCATATGATTCGAGACAGGGCCCCGACATACCCATACACACATATGATAACAATCATGACTTGGCACTACTCCAGGAAGAAAATGGAGTTTGCCAATCCCAGCGATAGCCAACCATCCTAGCCGAATACTTTTACCGCAAAATAATGACGGGACCGTGTGGCATGAACACGGCCCCCAGGAAAAGGGACGTCAGTACGAACAATGTACTGAGTATGTAAGGCATAAGAACATCAAGTACAGATGCATCATGAAAACCAGTCTCAATATTTGAATGCACCTGTGGCTAACATCTGAGAATATCTGTGTAACTCTATATGACTGAAACTGACTCTGTGGTGTTTCATAGGCATAGGTTATAATATAACTGATAGTGCTGTGGAATGTGCAGCCCGATCCATATATAATATAATAGTGCCGAGGAACGTACGGCCCGATCCATATATAATATAATAGTGCCGAGGATATAATATAATAGTGCGTACGGCCCGATCCATATATAATATAATAGTACGGCCCGATCCATATATAATATAATAGTGCGGCCCGATCCATATATAATATAATAGTGCCGAGGAACGTACGGCCCGATCCATATATAATATAATAGTGCCGAGGAACGTGCGGCCCGATCCATATATAATATAAGACTCAGAAAAGGATACTCTGAAATCCTCTGGTGACATAAGACGCTAATATGATAAGTCTCTGGGAGTTATGGACATAAAACATAGGAGGCCAAGGATACAAATATCTCTACACTATCTAAGAATAGAGTCTTTAGAACTCGCTTGCTCACCGTGTTCGTTCATATGATAAGGATCATGCCAAAATGAGAGAAAGGGATAGCCTTAACATACCTTGTCCGCTTCTTAAGCTAATCCAAACTTAAATCCCGGGCTTCCCAAGATCTATAACAACGTCATTAGATAGCAAACATTAGCTATAGGTACTTAGGAATCCAACCCTAAGCTAGCACGTCATTTATAGAAATTCGGACAACATTTCCTTTATAAATTCAACAAACCTCGAGAATTCAACTCAGCCAAATCATCAACAACAATACCAACAACCATATTAACAACATCAACAATTAATCCCATCGATCCAGCCCCTCATCAATATAAAAATAGTTTCAACAATTCAAACAATAATGAGACGAGTGGCAAGCTCGGCTTGTCAATTAAACAATAGTTTTAAAACCTATCTTCATTCTGAAATTTCTCAACAATATTAACAACAACATAACAATAACAAGTTCCAAAACAGCCACCCAACAACCCATACGATAACAATAATTTATTCGATTTTCGATATAAATTTCGTATTCCTTTCATCTAGCAATGTAGATACGATTTGGATAACTCAAATATGTCTAGTAGAGGAGAATTCTTACCTCATATGCCAAGAACTACTCTTCTTCCACCTTACTTCATTTTGAAGAAAGTCCGGATCCAACAACACGACAAAACGGAACAACGAGATCGATACGGTGCCTGAAATCCATAACACAATTGGATAACATTGCTGCCCATTTTCTCTTAATGAGACTACCTCTAAATGAAGAAAGAAATACATACACACACATATCTCTATATTAACTAAACGTTGCTGCCCCAACTTTCACCACAACTCCACTCTACTAGCTTCTTAATGATCTAGATGAAGGAGGTGAAGAAATTAAGAGATCTTGAAGTCCAATGGAGTCACGGCATAAATCAAGTCTCACGTCACAGGAGAAATTATTTGATTGAGGAGGAATTCACTTTGTCCCATTAAAATGAAGCCAAAAACATTGTTGCATATTCTTTTCATAAGTAAATGACCTTACTTTTATGAATATAAATCCTCCCATAGTGGACCTTGGGGTCCACTTCCATAATTAGCTTCAATAATAACCCTCTCATCTAAATATGCCACCTAAATATATATGACACCTATGTCATAGTTGTTGCCACCAGATCCATACATATATGTGAGTCACTTGTTCCTTTTGTTAACATGGTCACACGTGGAAACAATGTCCCCTTACCACTTATCCACTTAATCTTTAGTTAATCCCTTTTTCTTTTCCACTACAATCCAACATTAAATTACTTACCCACATAATTAATTTCTTGATCTCAATCCACTTAAATAGTGCTTATATATTCATTATTATACCCGTGTGATATAGCACTAGTTCATAACCTCACTCGCCACACAAAAAATATTATTTCCAATCACTGTCAATCCACTTTCGAGTCTTAAATAATTTTGGGACTTCGTCCTTTATACACCGAGCTCTTGATTTGCATGTTTGAACATGACCAAATCCTCCGGCTCGGGTAAATTTGCTCATGTTGGACGCTTCAATTTCGTAGTCCAAAAATACGGGATGTTAAAGCTTGGACCGTATTTCATCCAAATAAATTTCAAACCTTGGCAAAACTTATTTTCTTCGATTTGTTTAACTTCTAATCCTTACGACACATCCGTACCATCACTCTAAACACCTATAAGCTTAGGGGATAACTTCATGTCCGTTACTAACGTCATTTAACTCGCACGCTTTTCAACGCATGAAAACACGGGATGTAACACATAGCTAGGCGGACCACAAGGATAACTCATAAATATCATAATCTGTAAGAGAAGGGGGTACAAGAGATATATGCATATCTATTCATTTTCCATTACACTATGCTCATATATGCAAGCCGACAAGGCTGCCAAAAATGATATACAAAAAATATGAACCGATGGGGTTATATAACATCTAACTATATACATATGTCTACGAGCCTTTACATAGAGTGCATAATATCATAAAAATGGGACAGGACCCCGCCATGCCTATATATGTACACAAAAGAATAATACTAGCTGAACCATCGCTTCGGGACAAATGGAGCGCTCCTGTACAATCGCTGATGAAGCAGCCTAGGGATCTGGTCTATCTCCCTGTTTACCTGCGGGCATAAACGCAGCGTCCACAAATAAAATGACGTTAGTACAAATAATGTAACGAGTTTGTAAGGCATGAGTAGCGGAATAAAAAAGGTATCAAGATAACATAAGATAAAGATGTCACACCCTTAATCCGATAGGGTGTGATGGGCACCCGACCCTTACCTAGGGCCGAGCGAACCCGCTGACTCTCGTGCCACTCATAATCATATTGGGCCCTCATAGCGTAGCATAAATACATAATGGAAGATTTTCAGAAAACAAACTTGCTTTTCATCTTTTTCAAATCAAATAAAACCTGTAATCATATAAAACCCGTAAAATAACACATCACAATACATCGGCTTATGGAGCCGCTTACAAAACTGACATACTACATACGCAACACTGTCTGCAAAGTCTCTAACATGGAACATGAATCCATATCATAGTGCTCAGACTCGCAAAGACTCAAGAAAATGGATCTCGCCAATCCCGCCGGAACATCATCTCGCTAATATCTTCAACTCGTCTCGGGTGTACCGGGCGGCATGAAACGCACCCCGAAGAAATGGGGTCGCATGAATATGTACTGAGTATGTAAACCATGAAATACAATAAGCGGGATCATACTGAAGTAATGATTACAGAAAAATCATAAAACTTGCCTTTGAAAACGTTTGTCATGCATATCAAATCATATAGTCATCATGTAAACATATAGCGTGTCCCGGCCCTCTAGTGAGGGACTCGGTAGATAAAATCATCATATTCATATACATATAACGTGCCCCGGCCCTCTAGGGAGGGACGCGGTAAGTAAAATCATATCATCATCATGCATGCATATACATATATATACATACCGTACCTGTCCCTCTAGTGAGGGACTCGGTGAATAGCGTGTCCCGGCCCCGCTAGCAAGGGACTCGGTATGCCATCCTGGCCACCATATCCACATCATCATATCATCATCATATCATATATATATATATATAACGTGCCCCGTCCCTCTATTGAGGGACGCGGTGAATAATGCAATAGAGTCGTGCACGAATACATGCCCTGGCTCGGGACGCAGTGAAGGACATATTGAGGCTGGCACGAGCGGAGTAGTGACAAACCATATGCATATAAAATCATACTCACAGACTCAATGAAGAAGTCTAAGCGGAATTTTATTTGAAAATCGGACGATAGTTATATCAAATATCTTTCGGAACCATAACATACATCATACGTATTTACCAATCTATAAGGGTCATAGTCATATTCAAACCATAGGGATCATAGTCATACGTCAAACCAATCCGAGTTCGCCTCGGAAAGTTACAAACTTTATTCACTTTAGAACTTTCTACGAACAAATCGAAGCGATCCGAGCCTTTCTGCGAAAGCTACAGACGTTCGTAGTTTCGGAATCGTTTAGGAAACAAACTTTTTTTTTTTTTGAAAACAAACTTTTATGCAATCTTTGAAATCCATTCATGCGAAGAACATAATTTGACTACATCAAGAATATGAATATCAAGAAACAAATATGGATCATAAACATGCTCGGACCGCAAGAGTAGAATTACATAACTTACTTTTCACTAAGACATGCCAAAGAAAGAAAGGTTCAGCTTACATACCTCGATCGCTTCCTAAGCTAATCCAACTCAAGTCTCGACTCTCCAAGGTCTACACAACGTCAATGGATATCGAATATTAGTCATAAACATCGAAGAATCCAATTCCAAGCCATTACTTTTTCTACAGAAATTTGGGCAGCATTTCCCCTATAAATTGGACATCTCCGAGAATTTAACTCGGCCAAATCATTATCAACAATACCAACAAACATAATAGCAATATCAATAATCAATCCCAAACGCATTCTAACATTAATAACTCCCTTCATATAATTCGACGACATTCCATTACATTAAATTCAACTACATACTTTCAAATTAACATCAACACTCTTAAGTTCAAGTACCAATCCAAGATCATTCAACTAAGATTCAAGAACATTTCAAATAATCCGCTCAATGATCAAACAAGCCAATCCAATGCACAACCTTACCCGAAATCATTCCAATTCAACAAGAACATCACCAACACAATTTTTTCTTCCAAATTCATAAACTATGCCAACAATCCATTCGTTAACAACTTCATTTTCATAAATTCAAGAAACCATATTAATATTACATTATCGTCCAATTAAGCCCACACGATTATAACCTTAACTTGGGTCATTAAAACTTCATTTTACATCATAGAATTCACAACGACGACAACCAAAATACCACATAAAATTAGTTCATTCCCTAACATCCAAAACAACCCATTTTCGGCCAACACCACAACACACACATTCCATGATTTTCATCCATTTCTACACATTACAACAACACTCAAACATGCTAAATACAATTAGTTCATCTCTCCTACACAACAACACACACACACGGCCAAGACTACACTCCACGGCTCAACTTCCACATACACAATTTCATGAATTCCATTCATTTCTACATATCACAACATGCACAACCACCTATTAAACATGTAAAGATGATTAAATCTAACCTTCTCCATTCATGTTCTTCACACGGCCAAGGCTGGTAAATTGCGACAACGAGCGGTTTTCTTGTTCCAACAACTACTCCATGTTAACGAGGGCCTTTCAATTAGTAGGAAACCTAGGAGAAAAGAATTTTTCATGATCAATATCTCTGGGTCCTTTCTTGGTTGAACATGGCCGAATGGCCATTCTTGAGTTTTCTCAAATTTTCTTGAAATTTCTAAGGCAACAAATGATAAAGATGACTTAATTATCATCTTATACACACATATATAATTAATACATATGGCCATGGCCCACACTTCCACGTGGCCGGCCACCTCTCTCTCTTTCTTTTTTTTCTTTTTTTTTTTTTTTGAATTTCAAGTTTCCAAAACTTCACTTTTGGCCCCATATTTCATGAAATATTAGTTTCCATAGTTTCACTTTTTCCCCAAATTTTCCTTAGTATCTCCATCCAATGAAATCATAAGCAACTTATGCCTTACAACAAAGTCGGAAGATAGCCTTGTCCATAACCCTTCGTAACCAACTTAAAAATATTCCGACGTCCAAAATGCGGGATATAACAAAAGAGTTCAATCTGCACCTCTGAGTGCCTCTTGAGGCCGATGTCATGCATGCTTAGCTTTAACAAAAAAAAAAAAGAATTCATACATACATATATATAGTATCCTTCCCGTCCATTTAGGCTAGGTGTTATCATCATCATCCCGCGTTTAGGGCATCCTGAGTTCGGGGTAACATCATAACCTGCCCACTGAAGTAGTGTGCACATCTACGTGCCTGCCCGACTAACTATAGCACGCCGCATTGTGAGAAAATACTGTCACAACACAACTAGGGGCCATGACGGGTACCCGGAGCTAACCACCGAGCACCACTTACTCATCCTGCATTTATTCATTATTCTCATACTCATAATCATAGGAAAATCATTTTCAATTTGAAACATATTTACCTTTATATACATAAGCCCTTCGGCTATCAAAATAATATACATACCATAAGGACATCGTGAGACCATACGACCCACACATACGTATCTACGAGCCTCTACTAGAGTACTAGACATATGGATGGGACAGGACCCCGTCGTGCCCATAATATATGCACACAAAATAATGAGCAATGGCACCTCCGGAATAGTAGAGTGCTCTCAGAGTCTGCTGATAGCTCCTATGAATCTAGATCACCTCCCTGCCTACCTGTGGGCATGAACATAGCGTCGAAAGAAAAGGACGTCATTATGAATATTGTACTGAGTATGTAAGGCATAAACAATAACAATACATCAATGAAAAAGGGGGATATCAAATGAAGAACAATCTGTAACTGACTGTCAATTTTAATAGAAATAATACATGCTTACTTACTTCATAAACATCATCATCATATCATGTATGCATATATATATGTGTAAGCTGCCCGACCATATAGGTACGGTATGATCATCATTAGCCCGCATCTAGGCCTCCCGTGTCCGGGGTAACCATCTCATGCCACCCACTAATGGTGTCTGCCCATGCCATCTAGACATGGTGTATACGCTGCCCGCCTTAACAGTGTAATGTCATCATCATGTACTCATCATAATGCATGCATAGAAACTCAAAGGCAACTATACTCTATAGGGGTGACATAAGGTCGTGAGCCCCCAATTTCATTATGGAGCATTCATAAGCGTTCTGCCTCACCTTAAAGGGATTAACATATAAGGTGAGTGTATACAATAAATAACATTAATGAATCATAATTAGGATCTTTATCTTGAGGATCTTTAGACTTAACTCATTATCATCACTATCATGCTCATAACATATTTCGTTTCTCTATCTCATGTGAAGCTCTTTATAATGATAGGCTCGTGATGCCGGAATGTAAGAAAGTCATGGGAAAATAGACGAATTCATGCCATTGGAGTCATACCTTAGAAGAAATGGACTAGCCTCACATACCTTTTCTTTTAAATATTCTATCACTTGATCATTCTCTTTCAACGCTCACGTTTCTACCTTCAAGAGAGTTCGTATTATCGCTAGCTAATCAATTACATGAACATGCTCAATTAAAGCTAGAGAAAATTGGGCAACATTTCCTTTGTTTATACAACTTTCCCCATATTACAGATCAACTCCCAAACATCTATAATTACATTCACAACACCATAAACAACAATCTTCATACATCTACGTTATCCACATTTCACGATTTCACTTCAATTTATCCATAATCATGGTCATAGTACACTAGTACGTTTTCTCACATATAATGCTTATCCCATGTCCTTAATGTCATTTATAACATACTTATAATCACAACATATCAAGAATCATGACTCATCCCAAGCTACTACTCAAAATCTCATTATTCTCATCTTTGTAACCCATTTTCTATCTCCTTTCATAATCTAAGTCTTTCAACCTCTCAATATCTTAAACAACATGGAATGATCATAAAACTTACCTTATATAGTGTAGGAATGAGCTTTGAGTGAAAATACTTCACTGGAGCCAAAACCCTAATTCACTTCCAATGGAATTTCTTGGATGAACTCCAATGAGTTTCTTACGCTTGGTTTTCTTGGTTTGATGAAGTTGATCATAAATTTCTCTTGGGTTCTTGTGGAAGAAGTGTGGAGATCCTTCTAGAGAGTTCTTGAAGTGTTGGGTGAAAAATGAAATAAATGAAGTGAGGTTTAAGTCCTTATATTAATTTTAAAGCTGTCCCGACTCAATTATACGGACCAACATACGGTCCATATCTTTTATATGGACCGTATGTCTGGCCAAATATTTGGTCCAGTGGAAGTCCCATTCTGGGCTGAACATACGGCCAGTATGTTTTATATGGTCCGTATGTTGGACCGTATATTGCCCAACTTTCCGGAATTTGTTCTCGTCGACTCGTTTGATCTCCAATCCTTATGGAACCTTCTTAACACTTGTTTAACACCTCATTAAAAACCTAAGGGACATTATAACTCTTCTCCAAGACATCATTAAGTCATGATTAATTCGATACTCGTAAATCTTATCCGACACATAACGTATACCTTGCTTTTTTTGGAAACTTTCTTCTCTTACCTCAAATGTCTTTGAAATCTCAATTAGGATCATCAAATGCTATTTCTTACTTAATGAAACATCGCACACTTCGTGCCCTTCGTTAGTCTATTCGTTGTGCATCAACGAAAAATTTTCCAAGGTGTAACAAATACATACATATATATAAAGCATGCATGAGAGCCCAAATAAAAGCTATGACTCTATCGGTGTGACGTAAGGTCGGTAAACCTCCGATTATCATTATGGAGCTATCATCATGAATATATCTCACCTTGAAGGAACAATAATCATAAGATGATATCAATAACCATAATATAAAGATCAATAAATCATGTGACAATTATCAACAATATCATAAGAACCATAAGTTTCTAGCATTTTTAAAAATAAGGACGTTATGGATATCATATGAATGGGTTTCTATCAAAAAGATCATGTCATAAGAAAGAAAGGGACAACCTTAACATACCTCATCGTCTCCTTAACCACTCAACGCCTATCCTCTCGAGCTCGTAAATCTACATTCAAGATGATTCGCACTTCGGGTAAGTCATTGAAACACTTATGTGGCCAAACTAAATTAATAAATGAGCTAACAAAAATTGGGCAGCATTTGCCCTTATATCTTCTGTTTCCTCCAACTCAAAAACAACTCCCTAAACCACAATAAAAACATCAACAATTCCATAATCAAAAGATTACATTCCAACAATTCAATTCGTATTTGAACTTTTCCCCATAACTCTTTTCACTTTCTAAGACTTGCTTGTCACGCCCCGAACCATGGTCTGGGCGTAAAACGGCACTCGGTGCCTTAGTGCATGTGACCGAGCGAACCACATGGCTTGCTGAATCATTATGAGGAATAACATGAGAGGAATATAATGTGAATGCATGATGAGCTTTTGCAACACATGGTAAGTCATAATATTAAATAGAAAAACTTGTTTAAATCATGAATGCGGATAATATCATAAAGGAGCCAAAACGGCTAACCGACTCTGAATGTCTGACATGACGTAACTGACTAGCCTAGTTTATGAAACCTCTAGCATAAGTCTGAACATGAAAACATACTCGATGGGACAAGGCCCCCAAAGATAACTTTAAATGCATAACTAATAAAAGAAAGACAATATCTAAACCCTAAATGACATGGGGCTCACAAATAAGTTGATACGAGCGAAGTCCCACTAGGTAGATACGTCGTCCTGTAAATCAATACCTGCATAGTAAAATGCAGGCCCCCGAGCAATAAAAAGGGATGCCAGCGCATTGAATGTACTGGTATGTAAAGGAACTGAAAGAAATAACATGGGACATGGAATAACATGATAGGAAGTGAACCGAAAACCCGGTCATGGACATGAGCATATATATATATATATATATATATATATATATATATATATAACATGAGTAAAATATGGTATGTAGGGAGAGCATTTCATAAACCGACAATATGATATCATCACGTTGGTACGTGGAGTCTGGTACCTCGCCGAACCAGCAAAGCCCCTATACCTTGCCAGGGTATAAGGTGTAACGTGCCTGATAGATCTATTCAGTGTAAAATTAAGGAATCGTCCTAGCTGGGCAGAGCGATCCATGTCCTACGGCGGCTACATAGTTTCAGGCTATCTAAGCCTCCTCGGTAACTTGTGCAACTCCCAAAAACATGAACATGATATAGTTGGCTAAGAAGTCCATGATTTTCGTAAATTAACTTGTAAATGACTTGTAATCATGATTTTACGAAAATAACTTATAAACATGATTTCATGAAATAACATGTATTTAGTATGTATGTATCTTGAATCGTGGTAGGAAGATAATTATATAATACAATTGCATGAAAACTTGTCGACATGTAGGATATTTATGAAGTAAGCATTTTTATTTGAAAACATGCATGCAAAAACCAATGGAATACGAGATATGGGTGTTCATGGATTACAGACATATTCTCAATAATCAAAATGAAATATCAAGAACACAACAACGAGATTATATCATAAAGCTTAATATAATATTGTACATGGACCTAGGGTTATCATGAACATGGCTAAAACCCTAGTTCTTGGAGAACTTGCGTATAATCATGGAAAAAGAAGCGTAGGGAAGAACAATGATGTTCCCACACGTAGATAGCAACCCTACATACATGGTAATGCTCCAAACGTGTAATAACAATCTGATTTTGGAAGAAGAATTCCAAGGTTTAAGTCTTAAGTCCTTTAAATGGGTTTTCTTGAAAACCCTATGTTAAGAACAATGATTCCATTGTTAGATTATGAGAACACATGTTAGAATTGATTTGGAAGGGCTTGGATTGACTTACCTTGATGTTTTGGATTGTTGGGAGAAGAACCCCTTCGTTCTAGGGCTTGGGGAATGTAAAAAGTGGAAAAAGAACTAAACACGACGTATTTATACTTAACTGCGTCTGGAAATAGTACGGTCAAATTATACGGTCTGTATAAAGTTACACAGTCCGTATAACTTGGCTGTACTTGACAATAATTAAAATCCCAAAAACTAGAATTTCCCAAATGAGTTTCACGGACTGAATATTCGGCCCGTATAATATTATACAGGCACGAGTACGGTCCGTATATTGTTTTAGAACTTTGGCAGAAACTGGAATTTCTCCACCTGCGAAACACGAACTGAAAAACGGGCAGTATAATATTATACGTTTCGTATAACTGGTCATGTAAGTGGGATTTTGCTGAACTGAGAAGAATTTATTTCCCACACTTCTCATTTGATCTTCTAAGTCTCAAATCTTGAATGTAACCTAGTTTAAAGGTACGAGGTATTACAATATCTCCCTTTTAGGATCATTCATCCTCGAATGATGGGTCATCATTAAGATTGGGACTGGAAATAGCTTGAATACATAAATATGAAGGGAACATGACATGAACCATGGGACATAAAATGACGTGATTACATGGAAACATGAATACTGAAGCATGAGACATGAGACATGACCGCTGGATACATGACATGAGCGTGAAACATGAGACATGACATGACATCCGCTATGGAAAGTTACCTTGAGAGTTCTCTGCTTGCTCTTCAAACAAAAATAGGTACTTAGATTTCATATCCTCCTCGGCTTCCCATGTAGTTTCCTCAACTTTTTGACTTCTCCATAACACTTTTACTGAGGCCACTGCCTTAGTTCTCAACTTGCGAACCTGACGATCAAGAATGGATACGAGGATCTCCTCATAGGTCAAACCATCCTTAACTATTATAGTATCAGTAGGGACAACCAACGACGGGTCTCTTACACACTTTCTCAACATGGACACATGAAATACTGGGTGTACAGTAGCCAACTCGTGTGGCAACTCAAGTTCATAAGCTTAGACCGACCTTTTGCAGAATTCTGTAAGGTTCAATGTATTTGGGACTGAGCTTGCCTTTCTTACCAAATCTCATAACACCCTTCACGAGTGAGACTTTAAGGAACACCCAATCATTAACTTGGAATTCTAAGTCCCTTCGCCTCATATCTGTGTAGGACTTCTGGCGGCTCTGAGCCGTCTTCAAACACTCTTCAATCAACTTGACTTTCTTCATAGCCTGATATACCAAATCCTGCCCTAACAATTCTTCTTCACCAACTTCAAACCAATCAATCGGTGACCTACACCTTCGCCCATACAAAGCTTCAAACGGTTTCATCCTAATGCTAGCATGATAACTGTTATTATAGGAAAACTCAATGAGGGGTAAGTGATCATCCCAATTACCTTTGAAATATAGGACACATACTCTCAACATGTCCTTAAGAGTCTGAATAGTGCGCTCTGCTTGACAATCTGTCTGCGGGTGAAAAGCTGTGCTGAGGTTCACCTTGGTACCTAATCCTTTCTAAAAGGATTTCCAGAAGTTTGCTGTGAACCAAGCACCAAGATCTTAGATAATAGATACTGGGGTTCCATGCAATCTGACAATTTCATTAACATATAACTTGGCATAACCCTCTACTGAATCTATGGTCTTAACTGGTAAAAAGTGCGTTAAATTAGTAAGCCGATCAACGATTACCCAAATAGAGTCATGCCACCTAGCTGAACGAGGTAGACCTGATACACAGTCCATATTGATCATTTTCCATTTCCAGATAGGAATATCAATATTCTGAGCCAAGCAACCAGGCCTCTGGTGTACGGCTTTTACTTGCTGACAATTCGGACACTTAGCTACAAAATCTGCCACTTCTTCTTCATATCATTCCACCAATAAATCTCCTTAGGATCATGGTACATCTTAGTAGAACTTGGGTGAACGGCATACCTGGAGTTGTGAGCTTCTGACATGATTCGCTCTCTGAGCCCATCCACATTTGGAACATATAATCTGCCTCGGTACCTCAAGGTACCATCATCTGCCCCTTGTTCAAAAGCGGTTGTCTTATGCTTGTGAATCCCCTCCTTCAGTAGCAACAAGTAGGATCCGTATATTGTTCTCTTTAACTTCAACGACTAAGGAGAAAAGAGCTCTATTCTGAACAACCACACCGCCGTCTTCGGAGTATAAAAGTTGAACTCCAAGACTGGCCAAACGGTGAACTTTCCTAGTCATAACTCTCTTATCTACATCAACGTGGGCTAAAATCCCCATGGAACGCCAACTAAGAGCATCGGCTACAACATTCGCTTTCCCTGGATGATAGAGAATATCCACATCATAATCCTTAAGCAATTCGAGTCATCTCCTCTGCCTAAGATTCAGCTCCCTTTGCTTGAAGATATACTGCAGGATTTTATGATCTGTGAAAATATCAACATGCACTCCATACAAATAATGATGCTATATCTTAAGTGCAAAAACCACGGCTGCTAACGCTAAATCATGAGTCGGATAGTTCTTTTCGTGAACCTTGAGCCGACGAGATGTATAAGATACAACCTTACCATGTTGCATTAAGACATATCCGAGACCAATTCTCGAAGCATCACAATAAACTACGAACCCTTCGGTTCCCTCTGATAGCGTCAAAACTGGAGCCGAAGTCAATCTCTTCTTCAACTCTTCAAAGCTTCGCAAGGAAGCATTTGACCATTGAAACTTAACCTTCTTCTGAGTCAACTTAGTCAACAGAGTAGAAATAGAAGAAAATCCTTCTACGAAACGTCTATAATAGCTTGCCAGACCCAAGCAACTTCTTATATCAGAAACTGTGGTGGGTCTGGGCCAACTCCTTACGGCATCAATCTTTTGAGAATCAACTTTAACACCTTCACCTGAGATCACATGGCCTAAGAACGCCAATGACTTAACCCAAAACTCACACTTGGAGAATTTTGCAAAAAGTTCGCGATCTTTAAGAATCTGCAACACTATTCTGAGGTGTTCTGCATGATCAGCCTTACTAGGGGAATATACCAAAATACCATCAATGAAGACAATGACGAATAGATCAAGGTAAGGCTTGCAGACCATATTCATAAGGTCCATGAAAGCAGCTAGCGCATTTGTCAACCCAAATGACATAACAAGAAATTCAAAATGGCCATAACGGGTTCTGAAAGCGGTCTTCGAGATATCAACTTCCTTAACCTTTAACTGATGGTATCCTGATCTGAGGTCAATCTTGGAATAACATTGGGCACCCTGAAGTTGGTCAAATAAGTAATCTATTTTGAGAAGAGGGTACCTGTTCATAACAGTGACTTTGTTCAACCAGAGGTAGTCAATACACGTACGTAAGGAACCATCCTTTTTTCGAACAAAAAAAACTGGTGCACCCGAATGCGAAACACTGGGCCTGATAAATCCCTTATAAAGAAGATCTGGAACTGGCTTTTAGCTCTTTCAACTCTGCTGGAGCCATTCCATACGGGGAATAGATATCGACTTAATGCCGGAAAGTAGATCAATTCCAAAGTCAATCTCCCTGTCAGGAGGGACTCCTGGAAGATCTTCGGGAAAGGCCTCTGGAAAATCATTTACAATTGGGACAAACTGTAAAGTTGGAGTCTGGCATCTGAATCCTTGATGCGAACTAAGTGGTAGATATAACCCTTGAAAATTATTTTCCTGGCTTTTATGTAAGAAATAAATCTACCTCTGGTACTACTCAAATTACCCTACCATTCTATGACTGGCTCATTAGGGAACTCAAATCTTACAACTTTGGTTGTACAACATACCGTAGCATAACATGAAGCAAACCAGTCCATACCCATGATAACATCGAAGTCTACCATTTCTAATTCTGCTAAGTCAGCTATGGTTTTGAGGTGGTAAACTAGAACTGGACAACCCTTATAAATACGCCTAGTTATGATTGACTCTCCCACTGGGGTGGACACCTCAAATGGTTCATGCAATTTTTCTGGTTCACTACCAAACTTCTTAGCAACAAAAGGGGTTACATAAGATACGCTGAATCCTGGGTCAATAAGGGCATAAACATCGAATGTGAAGACTGTTAATGTACCTGTGACAACATCTACATGACCTTGTGTATCCTGACAACCCATCAACGCATACAAACGATTTCGTCCTCCGCCTGTATTTCCAGACTTAGCTGCATTGTGCCCCTGTTAGGCCTGATTATTATGAGGAGCAGCTGAATTCGTGGCCTGCACCACGCAACCTCTGGTACCCTGTCTGGCTGATGGACAGTCCTTCTGAAAATGGCCCTTCTGACCACATCTAAAGGATGCATCAATACCCACATGACACTCACCTGAGTGCCTCTTATTACACTTGCTACATATTGGATGGGTATAAGTCGACTGACCCACACTATCCTGAGAGTAAGAACTAGATGGTTTAAAGTTCTGCTTCTTGTCATTTCGGAACTTAGGGATCGAGGCACTTGCTGTGGACGGAGCAGGTCCTGCTGACCTATTCTTAAAGAACTTTCTGTTGCCGTTCCCGCTGAATTGACCTGTAGATTTGGCCCTCTTGTTGAATTCTCTATCTTTCTCTTTCTGCAAGGCTTCCTCTTCCTTCAATGTTATATCCCTATTTTGTACATTGGGACAATCCAGTTTAACTATGGTAAGTTAGGGACAAAACCATTCCGGGATACAAAGTCGAGACTTTTGACCTTCGATTTGATTTTGAGGCACAAGTTGTTCATGAATTTGTTGGCATGGAATGTTTAGGAAAATTTGGGATCAAAAGTGGAATATTTGGAAGTTTGAAATTCAAGAAAATTGGCCATGTTGGCCATGTGGCTTGAATTGGTCCCACACACTTTGTGGACAATTTTAATTGGTCCAACACATGTGTGTGGGCCATGGACACTTGT
Organism: Lycium ferocissimum; assembly: GCF_029784015.1. Classification (NCBI taxonomy): domain Eukaryota; kingdom Viridiplantae; phylum Streptophyta; class Magnoliopsida; order Solanales; family Solanaceae; genus Lycium; species Lycium ferocissimum. The sequence goes on from NC_081346.1 coordinate 41,364,147, forward strand.
GCAATTTGTGTGGGAGCTTAAAAGATGACTTCTAAGTCATCTAACCTCATTCTAGACTTAGCAAAAAAAAAAATAGAAGTTGAAGAACCCCATAGAGAGGCTCTCGGCCAAGAGACCAAAAATTGAGGTCCAATTCTAGCCATCCCAAAAATATTTCCTTGGTGTAAACCCACTAATTGGAGGTCCCTAAGTAGCGTGGAAGTGTTGTTTGGATCATCAAACCATCCGTTTTGTAGATCGCAAACCCTAGCCTATTTGCGAAGTTGAAGAAGAAAGGTAAGATTTAATCATGTTTTATGTGTTATGAATGGTGTATGCATGTTGTAGTATGCTAAAATGGATGAAAATCATGAAATATGGTAGATTGGAGTTGAGCCGTGTGTGTGTGATGTATGGCCGTGTGTGTGTGTTGTGTTGTGTAGGAGTAATGAGTTAAATTCTAGTTAGCATATTTTGATGGTTGTAGTGTGAAGAGAAGAATGAAAATCATGAAAGTTAGTTGTGGATGTATTGGCCGAATATGGCTTGTGAAATGTAGCAAAGAATGGATTAATTCTATTCGGAATTTTGAATGTTGTCGTTACGAATTCTATGTTGGAAATGAGAGTTTAATGACTCAAGATTGATGTTGTAATTGTATGGGCTGATTTGGAGAATCATGTGTATTTAATGTAATTTTTATATTTAAGAGAATGGCATTGTTAGAATGTGAATTGTTGGTGCAAATCATGATTTGGAAATGAGGAGTGTGTTATAGTTGAGGCTCTCGGGTTTGGGCAGTTTCGGGTGAGTGGGAGTATTATTTAGAATGTTTGAAATGTTGTATGAATTGCTAAAAATGTCTTTGAATATTGTTGGTATGGGTTCGGGTTAGTATTTGAATGTATGAGCGTTGATGTTGGCTTGAAGGTAAGCCGTTGAATTGAATATTATGAATGTCGTTGAATGATATATAAGAGGGTTGCTAATGTTATGTTGCCTTTCGGATTGATTATTGATGTTGCTAGGTTGGTTGTTGTTGTTGTTGTTGTTGATTTGGCCGAGTTAAATTCTCGGGATTGGCCTATTTACAGGGGAAATGCTGTCCAAATTTCTGTAGAAATTAGTGTTAGTTTGGAATTAAATGCCTACATGGCTATAGCTAATAATTGATATACGTTGACTTATTTGTAGACCTCGGGGAGTCCGAGACATAGGTTGGAGTTTGGATTAGCTTGGAGAGCAGACGAGGTATGTAAAGCTTGGCCCTTCCTTCTTTTGGCATGCCTTAGTCGTAAATAGGCTATGATACGAGCCTCGAGAAAATTTTACTCTCGCGATCCGACCATGTCTGTGATTCTTATTTGTTCCTTAGTCTTCGTAGGTTTGATATGATAAAATATTGGCCCTTATGTCTTTTGTATGACCAAGTTTCAAAAGTTGCATAAAAAGTTGGTTTTTAAAAGAGCTTGGTTCCTAAATGATTCTGAAAACTACGAAAGTCCGTAACTTTCACAGACAGAACCGGATCGCCTCGATATGCTCAAAAATGATTCTATGATGTATGATGACTATGATTTCCATAGGCGAGCCCGGCTCGGGTCGACACCCGTTCGTGGGTCCCGCGACTTTCCTTTACGTACTTTTGATGACTTTTGCAAGAATATGATATGACTATTATCCCGATTTCAAGTACGATCAGTTTACCTACCTTTTAAGTTTATGATAATGATCTTATGCACATGATTTTGGTACGTAACTATGATTTCTGAAGTTCGGTTCGATATGCTCCCGAGTGATATTCGGAAGGAAATATGATTTGACTACCGTTTTGGCTTATAAACGATGGTTCGTGTGATTAACATATTAAGTCTTTGTAAATGTTTTAAACTGTATTTGGTTACTTGTGATTCTGCTCGTGCATTCTGTTGTTACATTTTTCGCCGAGTCCCGGGCCGGTATGTGTGATATTGTCCGCTGGATACTTGACCGCGGGCTGTGATATTGCCGCTGGATTCTTGGCCGCGGTATGTGTGTATGTGATATTGCCGCTGGATTCTTGGCTGCGGTATATGTATATGTGATATTGCCGCTGGATTCTTGGCCGCGGTATGTGTGTATGTGTGATATTGACCGCTGGGTACTTGACTGCGGTATGTGTATATGTGATTTTGACAGTCCGGATCATGATCAGTCGGTTAATGTCAGCTCATATGATAAGATATGATGTTATGATGCTCTTCGGTATGTATATGTATGATTTGTATTTCAGGAGTAAGCGTGTTGGCATTCTGATTATTATATTTGTCTTCTGTACCTCTGTTGCATGACTTGCGTGTCAGATGACAGCATTTTGGTATTCTGGTTATTATGTTCACTTTCTGTACCTCTGTTTCGATTATGACTCGGATTTGTTACTATATCTTCTGCTTTGCATACTCAGTACATATTCCGTACTGACCCCCTTTCTTCGGGGGCTGCGTTTCATGCCCGCAGGTACAGACGTACAGTTCGGCGACCCGCCAGTCTAGGACACCCACTCTGCAGTTGGAGTGCTCCCTTTATCCCGGAGCCCAAGTTTTGGTATATACTCGTCCGTTGTATAAGTATGAGTTTGTTCAGGGGTACGGCAGGGCCCTGTCCCGTCATATGATTCTGTTGGTCTGTCTAGAGGTCTGTAGACGTATATATGTGGGTTAGGCCTATCCGTACGGGTGTGTTTGTATGTTATATGTTCTGGGCGATCCTATTCGCCGTAGCAGCCTTGTCGGCTTGCATTTGTATATGTTTTGGGGCCGATGCGCCATTTGATAGCCTTGGCGGCTTCTGATATATATACGTTTGCGTTTGAGATATGTTTGAGACAACTTGAAATAATCTGAGACAGCGTCTGATATTTGTATGCGCGTAAGCTAGCTGTTTGTGAATCGGATTAATGAATGTGTTTGGGTGCCCAGCTCGGGCACTAGTCACGGCCTACGGGGTTGGGTCGTGACATTCAGCCTCGTCTCATTTCCTTGTACAAAAGCAACCATCTTGGAGATAGTCATCCCGCCGTTCTGTGCAGCAATATTGGCCCCATCACACAAATGGGAATCAAGAACACGAACGAACCCCCTCACTCTTGCCTTTATGTCCGATATCATAAGTGGAGCATACTTAGCTAGACTAACAAACTCCAAATAATAGTCCTGAACTGACCTGGCATTCTTCTTAAGCTTCAGGAATTTTCCAGTCTTAGCTTCTCTGACTTCTATTGGCATGAAGTAGTCTAGGAATACGCTTGTAAATTCATCCCATATAGCATCAGGTGCATCTTCACCTCAGGATAATTTCCAAGATTCTTATCAAGTGTTAGCTTCGGTTTCTGTAACTTTCATAATCCTGAAGATTTTGTGAAGAGCATCAATGTAGTCTTGAGGGTCCTCGTCTTTCTTTGTCCCCGTGAAGACTTGGGGATACATCCTGAGAAAATACTTAGTGTTAGAAGACTCTCCATTATTCCCTGAACTTGACCTAATGTCACGACCCAACGCCGTAGGCCGTGACTAGTGCCCGACTTGGACACCCGTATACCCTGTTACCCATAATCATATACTACTAGCATGAATAGCTGATCTAAAAAGGAAGGCGATACAATCGCAAATCAAAGCTACTTATCTCTTGAAGAGTTGTAATCTTTAATAGTCAATATAACGCAAAAGCCGGCAAGGCTGTCGTATATATATATATAGGGAACTTCCCAACAAAACATAAGCGGGAAGGCTACTTTCATACACAAAATTTTTGATAAACATATATGTCTACGCAAGCCGACAAGGCTGCCACTACGAATGGGTACGCCCCAAACATAAGCCATAACACAACAACAAAATAACAATCCCACACGAACCCACACATGTGACCGCGAGACCTCAAGAGTGACAACGACATCATATGACGGGACGGGGCCCCGTCGTACCTCGAACAATAACATATACACATGTCAAAAGGTTATACCACGAAAGTATGCTCCGGAACAAAGAAGCACTCGGTGATAGGCGAGTAGATACCCTAAGTGCGGATCTCCGAAACGACCGTACGCACCTCGCGGGCATGAAACGCAGCCCCCGAAGAAAGGGGGCCGCACGGAATAGGTACTCGAGTATGTAAAGCATGAGACATAGTAAATAGGATCATATCTGAGACAAGGTGTATAGGACTCAATGCAACAACAGAGTTTCATAAAACTTGCCTTTGAACATATGTCATTTGTATCGTTCTCATATCAATATCAATATAATGCTTTATAATCAAAATTGCATAATCACTCTGTATATAACATATATAACGTGTCCCGGCCCTTTAATAAGGGACTCGGTATTTATAATCATAACATCATAAACGTAAACATATTCGTGTCCCGGCCCTTTAGTAAGGGACTCGGTAATAAGGAATCATATGCCATCCCGGCCACCTCCCCATATCATCACATCATCATATCATCATATCATCATATCATCATATATATATATATATACGTGTCCCTCTAGTGAGGGACTCGGTGAATAGTATAATAGTTGTGCGCACGAGAACGTACACGGCCGGGACTCGGTGAAGGATATAGCGGTAAGCACGAGCGGAGTAATAAGCAACACACATATATATAAAACATCTTTGAGACTCAATGAATAGTAACTAAATCAATTCTCGGACGTTAGCATGTTACATCTCATGAAAATCAAGCATACTTATGCAATTCCTTTTAAAAGAAATAAGAACTCTTGTATATCACGTACTAGTCAATCATGTAATAAGTAACGAAATCATAACTTGACTATCCCAACATTTTCAACATTAAGAACGAATAACAATCACATGTCATACTAAGAATTAGAGAGTGGAGTCACCCCGAGGCTCGAGATTATACCTTATGTACGTCTAGGACATGCCATAAAGAAGAAAGGAATAGGCTTTGCGTACCTTTAGCGTTTAGTCGTAATAATAACTTGTACTTGCTGCCCAACAATACTTAGCCTATATCAAGATATCAAGGGCTATAATTAGTATACAAGGGATTTCAATACGCACTTCGACGCTCACAATCCCTTTCAAACATTTAGACGACATTCCGCTCGCATTCAAACCAACTAGTGCTTACAATCTAACATTTCTACTCATTCTTTCTCATATCATTTCAAATTTGTTTAGCATGACTTAGGGGACTGTAGGCAGCTTGTATATCATCCATTCCAGTCCTAAAATCACAGCCAAACAGCACATACACAATACCAATTCACTTGCATTACATGTTCACAACAACATTCAACAATTAACAACATTACTTTCATTTCTATTCTTAAAACAGTCCACGGTTTGGACTGCTCATATCCATCAACAAGACTTGTTTCATTAACTCCTTAATTCACACATTCAACATACATACAATATACTATAATGTGCATAAAAACAACCATCCAAATTTGGCACAAAACAGTCCACAAATCCAACCAAAACGGTCCATTCCACGGCCACAACACTACTTTAACAACTTCATGATTTTCACTCCTTTACTCATACTACAACACCTTCAATCCAATTCCAATACAATGTACAAGAAGACCAACACAATCCCATTCAAATCTACAACACATGGTTCATGCAAATTTCTAAGAAAACAGCCCAATCCTAACATGCACAACATAAACCAATTTCTACAATTCTTAGTCCAATTACAAATGGTGGCATGCATTTATTTCAACAATACAAGCAAAATGGAATCCACCATTGCCTCACCAAGGTCACCGCTCACTCTCAATTTCAACCACAACAATAATCCAACAACAACATGCATGAATTATAAATGTAAATCACCACACAACACAAGAACAATGGTTATCCTTACCTTGCAACTTGTCCTTCAACCTTGGCCAATTCTTCAATTCTCTTGAATGCTACACCTCCTAATCTCTTCCCAACATCTACTACACGTCCTTATACACTTGAGGAGGATTCAATTTGCTTGAAAAATGAATTTTTTTGGATCAAAATAGGCTGGTCATTCTCGGCCGGCCTTGGCCGAGACCTTCTCTCTCTATGTCTAAGTTTTCTATACTTTGTGTTGATGAAATGAGCTTCTAATAGCATTGTGAATCAGCTATATCCCTTATATAGGAAGTCTATAGTGTGGACATGTGTCCCACTCACATTGTTAGCCAATAAAAGTTGGCCATGTCCCAAGTGGGACCCACACGGCCAATTAGACTTATTAATGACACAATTAGGCTCTTAATCTCACTTAGTCATATAATCTTGGTCAATTAATCCTTATTCTCCAATAATATTCTTATGCCAAACGAAATCCATAAGCCACTTGTGCATCGAAACGAAATCGGAAGATAAAAACCTTCCCTGAACCACAAAACGACTTTGACTTTAACTTGTCGCACTTAGCTTTATAAGGTCCCAATGTAAAGATACGGGACATAACACCTAAATTCCGAACGCTGGGCCTGAGCTGCCACCAACTGAGTGAGCATGTTAATAGCGCTTCTAACATCAGTGTCATTAGTTCCGGGTGGAGGAACTGGAGTCCCTGTTGGAGTAGTAGTCGTGGGTGGCGTAGTCTCTGGCAGAGGTGCCTGATCCGAAGTGGCTCGGATAGACTCTGTCCTTGCGGCATTAGCAGCTGTTAGAGGTCTTCTTCTTTGCAGGAATGATTCTGAAAATACGTACACGTACAAATTAGAAAGGCATCTTGAGAGTACTGCTCTAACTGCACGATCTAGAGTATGAAAGAAGTGAGACAATCCTAAATGTCTTGGTGGTCAACTGTTTATATGTGTGGGGCCCTCACAGATATAAAAGTGACCCCACTGGATACGATTTCATAGACTTCCTAAAGACACTTGAACCTAGGCTCTGATACCAAGCTTTGTCACGCCCCGAACCATGACCTGGGTGTAACACGACACTCGGTGCCTTACTGCATGTGACCGAGCGAATCACATGGCTTACTGAATCATCATGAGGCATAACATGAGCGGAATATGATATGAATGCATGATGAGCTATTGTAACACATAGTAAGTTACAATATTAAATACAAATACTTGTTTAAATCATGAATACAGATAATATCATAAAGGAGCCAAAACGACGACCGACTGAAAAGTCTGACATGACATAACTGACTTGCCTAGTCTATGAAACCTCTAGCATAAGACTGAACTTGAAAACATACTCGTTGGGACAAGGCCCCCAAAGATACCTTTAAATGCATAACTAATAAAAGAAAGATAGTGTCTAAACCCCGAATGAGATGGGGATCACCAATAAGCTGATACGAGCGAAGTCCTACTAGGCAGATGCGTCATCCTGTAATTTGATACCTGCATCGTGAAAAGCAGGCCCCCAGGCAATAAAGGGGGACATCAGCATATTGAATGTACTGGTATGTAAAGAAACTGAAAGAAATAACATGGGACATGGAACAATATGATAGGAAGTGAAACTGAAAACTCGGGTATATATATATATATATATATATATATATATATATATATATATATATATATATATTAAAACATGATAAGTAGGGAGAGCATTTCATAAACCGATAACATAATATCACTACGTGGGTACGTGGAGTTTAGTACCTCGTGGGACCAGCAGAGCCCCCATACCTTGCCAGGGCATAAAGTGTAACGTGCCTGATGGATCCATCCAGTGTAAAATTAAGGAATCGTCCTAAATGAGAGCAACGATCCTCGTCCTACGGTGGATACGTAGTTTCAGGCTATCTGAGCCTTCTCGGTAACTTGTGCAACTCCCAAAAACATGAACATGATATAGTTGGCTAAGAAGCCCATGATTTTCGTGAATTAACTTGTAAATGACTTGTAATCATAATTTCACGAAAATAACTTGTAAACATGATTTCATGAAATAAGTTGTATTTAGCATGTATGTATCTTGAATCGTGGCAGGAAGATAATTATGCAATACAATTGCATGAAAACTTGTAGACATGTAGGATATTCATGAAATAAGCTTTTTTATTTAAAAACATGTATGCAAAAACCCATGGAATACGAGATATGGGTGTTCATGGATTACAGATAGATTCTCAATAATCAAAATGAAATATCAAGAACACAAAATGAGATTATATAACAAAGCTTAATATAATATAGTACATGGACCTAGGGTTATCATGAACATGTTTAAAACCCTAGTTCTTGGAGAACTTGCGTATAATCATGGAATAAGAAGCGTGGGGAAGAACAATGATATTCCCACACGTAGATAGCAGCCCTACATACCTGGTAATGCTCCAAACGTGTAATAACAATCTGATTTTGGAAGAAGGATTCCAAGGTTAAAGTCTTGAGTCCTTTAAATGGGTTTTCTTGAAAACCCTAGGTTAAGAACAATGATTCCATTGTTAGATTATGAGAACACATGTTAGAATTGATTTGGAAGGGCTTGTATTGACTTACCTTAATGTTTTGGATTGTTGGGAGAAGAACACCTTCGTTCTAGGGCTTAGGGAGTGTAAAAAGTGGAAAAGAACGGAACACGATGTATTTATACTTAACTGCATCGGAAATTATACGGTCAACTTATACGGCCCTTATAAAGTTATATGGTCCATATAACTTGGCCGTACTTGACAATAACTAAAATCCCAGAAACTACAATTTCCCAAATGAGTTTCACGGACTAAATATACAGTCCGTATTATATTATACGGACGCGAGTACGGTCGATATAATGTTTTAGAACTTTGGCAGAAACTAAAATTTCTCCGCCTGCGTAACACAAACTGAAAATACGAGCCATATAATACTATACGGTCCATATAACTGGTCATGTAAGTGGGATTTTACTGAACTGAGACGAATTTATTTCCCACACTTCTCATTTGGTCTTCTAAGTCTCAAATGATGAACGTAACCTAGTTTAAAGGTACGAGGTGTTACATTGCTAAACCTTCAAATTAACATAGCATAAGAAATAAGATGAAGAACATACCTTGTATTTGAAGAATTTCAAGTCGCACAACTTGCTCCAAGACTTAATCCCCACAACTCCAAGTGAAAGCAAGAACATCCAACTTCATTAAATTAGCTTAGGTTTTCAAGGTTGATCTTCTCTTGATTTGATTTGGAATGATTTGGAGTGTTTATGGATGTTAAGGGAAGCTTAGAGAGACATTGGGATTTATTTATTGTGAAAATGGTGACCCAATTCATGGGAAATCTTTTTATAGGAAGCCTCCACCAACTTCTAAGTTTCTGGAAAAATTCGGGCAAAGTACGGCCAAAAGTACTGGACGTACTTGAATGTACGGGTTACTGTTCATTCCATACATTCAAAGTACGTGCTACTATTCATCCGGTACTTGGAAAAAAAGTTTCAACTTTCTGAAAATTTCGGGTAAGGTACGTCCAAAATGTACGGGACGTACATTTTTGTACGGGCCGTACTTTATCCCGTACTTCTCAGAATAGCAATCGATCAATTGCATTGGAAAGAAGACTCACTGAACTTCAAGTTAAATAGGTTGTGGATTCCGTAACTCTTCATATCCTAGGAGATATACCTCTCTCAAATTTGACCAAAATTTCCTGTCGAAATTCTGCCAAGGCTTTCCCAAATTTTTGACAGGCTTAATTTCTTCAATTCGCTTGGTCTTGAAACCTTTAGACGCTTTCTTATCACTTGTTAAAAGTATTCCTTAACCTTATAAGGGTCCCACAACCTCTCCGTGCTTACGTTAGTTTACTTACGACACAATCGATGTGGAAATTTACGAGGCGCGCTATAGTCGGTCGGGTACGACACGTAGATGTGCAACCACTGATCAGTTAGGTATTCACACCGAGTCCCATTAAGGCCGGGTACGTTACGATATGATGATGTCTTCCCGGACGGGGGAAGCCCCGAATGCGGGGAGGATGATAACATAATGATGACGCTATACACACTGAGTCCCATAAGGGCCAGGTACGTATCACACCTAGTTCCGTAAGGGCTGGGTACGCTTCACACAGAGTGCCGTTAGGGCCGGGTACGTTATATTTATATATATGTCTATTTATTACATATGAAAAAGGATTTTCTCATGCATTGCATATTGTATGTGTCATCAGATGTTACAGGTTATAGGTTATTACTACTCTCCCATACTTACACTTATATTTCACTGAGGTTATTACTTTCCTGCCTTACATACTTAGTACTATCATCCGTACTGACCGTCCCACTACTTGGGGCGCTGCATTTTATCTTGCGGGTCTGCGACGAGCGAGAGCGAGAGGACTTCGGTAGGGATTGCCCGGTTTCGGCGGGACGTCGGCAAGTACCATTATGCCGGGCTTGCTAGTTGGGTATTTACCGAGTCTGCATGTTATGGAGAAAACAGATGTACGTACTCTTAGAGGGTCATAGATAGTATAGTGGGTGATAGAGTCATGCATGGTTTCTGAATACTTATGATGCTTATGTTATAGCCAGGACGGCTATATGGTATTTTATGATGTCCATGTTGCAGCCTTGTCGGCAAGCATATGTACATAGTAGTTCGCAAAGACGTAATATTATCCATATGTTGGGCCTTTCTGGATTCAGGTGTTCTTATGCATAAATGACAATAGTTATAATCAGAATAGTGTACAAAGGTTTTATTATGTCGCGTCAGATGGTACTCAGACGCTAGGGTCGGGTGCCCTTCATACCCCTCATCGAGGTGTGACAGTCCTCTTGATGCGTATTCAATGATCAATCTGAGTTCGAGTATTTGTTATGTGACTTCGTACTTTATCCTTGATTTTGGTATGGACCTAAACAGTTGTTAGAATCCTTCTCTACGAATACCCTTGCTAGCGCCCATTATGGCTTCTAGAGTCCACCGAGATTGTGTAGTTGAAGTTGAGGGTCGAGAGACTACAACTTATGAGCTAGAATTAAAGATAACAAACTTTGATGTGATTTTAGGGATAGACTGGCTTTCTGAGTATTGCGAAACCCTGGATTGTCAATAAGAATTAGTTAGGCTTGAATTTTCTAATGAACCCATTATAGACTGGAAGAGTGATGTTTGTAAATATCATAAGACTTATAGGATGAACTCGAAGGAATGTGATTTCCATCAAGTTGTCATTAGTGACACTCAGGCTGTATTACTTTCACTTACTCCCTATTGTACTTATGTATTGAACCTTTCGGTTATTTAGTTCCTGTGAAAGTTTAGACTAGAAGTATGAATCCCTCACTCCTGTGTTTACGCTTGAATGATTTGTTTGATGTGTGGTTAGTCTTATGTTATCTTTAAGGATAACTCACCTCATAAAAGAACTTTAGAATTCTGGAAATTTAAGACTTAGTGAAGAATCTTAGGCCATGACTTTCATTTGGGGACGAATGATCCTAAAGGGGGGATAATGCAACATCCCGTAAATCTGAGTTAGGTGTGAATATGTAAAAACTAGTCCTAAGATGATTTTTTTGCTATATGAATCCAATCGAGATGAATTCGGGTGATAAAAAGTTGTTTTGAAGTCTGGAGAACTTTTTATTATTTCCTATTTTTCGGATAGGTGCGCTGAGAAACTCAAAAAATATAATCTTTGAAATACCTTCCGAACGGTAGGTCTTCCAGCTCCAACGGAGCTACGTACAAAAAGTTATGACCATTTCTTGAGCAACGGTCGGCAGTTGCATCGCAAGGGTGTCGCGATCAGAACATTGTTCTGATCAAAATATTGCCTTGTATGGCACCACTGTGTGATAGCGGTGCCACAGGTGGTCTGATCAGAGATGGGTCCACGATGCAAGGGTGCCGCGGCAGATTATTTTTGTGGTTTCGAATTTTATAGGTTTTCCACTTCGTTTTGACCGACTTTTTGAGAGACAATAACCCTAAAAATTCCCCAAACATCCAAGGTAGGTTGTTGATCAATTCTTATCATTAATACATCAATATAATATCAAATTAACCTTAGTTCATCTCTCCAAATCCTAGATTCTTGAAAACTCAAGAGAGGAGAAGAAGGGACGTGTAGAACTTCATTTAATAGGCATGAACTTCAGTTTCCCTAATTTAATTAATGACTTTTAGGCTAGTATAGATTATACTGTGCGATTGGAATCCACTAATGATTCACATAAGGTTCAAGAACACGTTTGTATGCTTAGAAGAGCCCTAGTTTTCGAAACGTAAAGAAAGTTCATGGAAACGAGCAAAAGCTTTAATCTTTCTCATCTATATCCATTATAGATTGGCTGTTGAACCTTGAGAATTCTGTTTTGCTAGATTTTAGTGGGATTTGAAGTATGTCTATTTTTGAAGATACTCTTTCAAACGATTTTATAAACTCTTTGGTTGTGGTTTGTGTGCGTGAGGGACAATCCCATATTAAACCGTCTTGGTACTATATTATATATACATATTCATGATTGTTTTCCTCTGTAAGGGATGATTGAAAAGTTAGATATAAAGCTTTGGTATTCGAACTCGAATTACCCTATAAGGGATGTTTATATTTGATAATTGAAAAGCTTGACTACCTCATGTGAATGTTCTTTAATTGATGGTGTTGAACTTGAAACTTGTTTTAAGAGATAAACTCGGTTTCTAAAACTGAAATGACTTGATGTACCTGTAACACTCCGTAAATTCGGGTAGGTATGAATGTGTTAAATGAGTGTTAATGTGACATTTAAGACATATGAAGTCCTATGGAGATGAATTCGGGTGAAAGATAGTCGTTTTGAAGTCAAACCAAATAGTGAAATTCATAAGAGCTCTTAAATTCATCTAAGTCTGAGGTATATTGCAATTATGCCCAGTTTTCAGGTAGTTGCATTGGGAATTTGAAAAAACTCAAGACATGAACGTTGTAGGTCTCTGAAATACCTTTCGAAACAGATATTATGCAGGTCAAACGAAGATCTTTAAAAAATGTTATGATCAAGTTACTGAAGACGTGTAAAATGAAAATCCCGATTCTTGTAGGATTAGGTTTTAAAGCCCAAGCCTTTATGATAACCTATAAATACAACCCAAAAACATCTAAAGAGAGGGTTTTTCAACTAGAGGCTTCAACCAACCCCCTAAGGTGAGTTTTTACTCAAATCCCTAAGACAATTACATTAACTTAACACTAGATTAACACCGAATCATTATTTGGAATTGCTAGATTGTGGAAAATCCTTTCAAGGTCAAATTTGGGATGAAGCTTTGGGATTTCTTCAAAAAGGTAAGCTCCCCACTCATTAATGGATTATATGGAGTTGTTATTATGTTTTAGACATTGAATGGTCGATAGAATCATGAAATAGGATTGATTTAGATGCACTCTATTAAAGAAAACCCTTGTATTTTTGTTGTAGAATTCTCTCCGACCAGTCAGCTTTAATTGGCGTTTTTTGCTTATTTAACCATTGGATCCAGCCTAACTTTTAACTGAGTGGTTACCACAAATAGGTCTTGAATTTTAACGGTGGAGATCTGATTTCGAGGTCTGTAGCAGTGCACTATGAGCTATGAACAGTAGCCATGAAATTGATAAAAACTTGTACCTCTTAGTTGTGCAATCTTCAAATTGGATGTAGAGTGACTCTTTGAAGTGCAGAGGCTAAGTTTGGAATATATGAATAGTATTTAAGGTATATCTCTTTTAAAAATCCTTTTTGACTATGAAGGTGATTTGTATGTCTCTTTTTGAACATACTCTTTTAAACGATTTGTGTGACTTTGGTTGTGGTTTGTGTGTGTGAGGGACAAGCCCACATTAAACCTTGTTTGTACTATATTATATATACGTATTTATGTTTTTTGTTTCTCTCTAAGGGATGATTAAAGATTGAGATATTAAGCTTTGGTATTTGAACTCGAAATACCCTTAAGGGATGCTTAAACTTAATATTTGGAAAGCTTGATTATCTCAGTTGAATGCTCTATAAATGGATTGTGTTGAACGTGAGTCTGTTTTCTAAAACAGAAATGAATTGATGTACCCCTATAATGGGAAGATGAATATAATCCATGAGGAATAATTTGGCTATCATGATATGACTTGGGATTCGGCTTCTATGCCATGATTGATAATTTGGCTAATATGCTATGATTTGTACCTTGTTTGTGTTTGGGCCTGTATGGGCAAGCTGTGCTAGTCTAGACGACGATTAGCCGTTATTGATCCTAATGTATTGATATGAGTATTGCTGTGTCAGTCTAGAGGACGATTGACCTCCGAGGCATATAGCTCGGTGCATCTATTGCTGTGTCAGTCCAGAGGACGATTGACCTCCGCGGTGTATAGCTCGGTGCATCTATTGTTGTGCTAGGCCAGAGGATGATTACCCGCTGTGGTTTCCTAGCCCGTAGTATCGATTGTTTGATCTGCCTGTGAGTGTCTTGTTTGTATCTTTATTGCATGTGAGTGACTTCTTTTGTATCTTGGTTACCTGTGAGTGGCTTGTTTGGTATCTTTGTTTCCTGTGAGTGGCTTGTTTCGTATCTTTGTTACCTGTGAGTAGCTTATTGATGATAATGAACTTGTTCGCCTATGAGTGGCTTATTGATGATATTAGTCTTGAATGGAAAAGACTCAAATAGTAATCAATGTTATACTGAATCGAAAAAGATATATACTTGTCTTGATGGTTTTCTATTGATGATTTTGAGTTGTATGATTGATCTTGTCTTTGATTTCAAATTATTCTGTTGGAACTGTTTTCACTAATCATTATTGTATTATTTTGTTATATTACTTATTGTCCCCTAGACACTCACTGAGTACCCAGTACTTAGGCATACCATTGTTTATTTTTTTTGGTATGTTAGGTAACGAAGAAGAGCAGATTAATGATACGGCTACGGAGTAGGAGAACTTGCTGCTTTCCATACTTATTGGTGAGCCCACACCTTTGTTCATGCATCACTCTCTATCTTTATTATTGTTTTAGTTTTCGAGCTGCGTCCTGAAGTTAGACACTCGTTTGTTCATATTAGAGGCTCCATAGATAGACGTTTATACTGTGGGTAGATGTTGAAGTCATTGCTTGACTCTTTAGGTGTTGCTATGGTTGTGACAACACATTTATAATAGATTTCTGCTTATTTTATTTCATAATTGTGATCACGATTTGTTTAGTTATTCATAACTTGTTTAATTAAATAATGAAAGATTATTAAAAAAAAGGACGTATTGTTATTAATTCATAAGGTGCTTCCGGTGTTGTTCATAGCATCGGATGCCTGTTATGTCCAGGGTGGGTTTTGGGGCGTGACAGTACCCATCTAATGAGAGGTTGAACATAATCCTTGATGAATAATGTGACTATCATGATATAACTTGTGACTCGGCTTCCATGCCATGATTTGAGATTCGGCTTCTATGTATGATTGTGATTTGACTGCTTTACTATGATTCTCTGTTGGTTGTGATTGGCCTAGCTACTCGGGAGGAAAGGTAGTCACTAAGGATCTTAGTGTGGCTGCATAGCCATTCGGGAGGTAGAGTGATCATCGAGGGTTCATAACCCCGGTGTGGTATTATCCTATCCATTCAGGAGGAAGAGTGGTCATCGAGGGTTCATAACCCGAGTGTCGCATTATCCTAGCCATTTGGGAGGAAGAGTGGTCATCGAGGGTTAATACCCAGGTGTGGTGTTTGCCTAGTTATTCGGGAAGAAGGATAGCCTTCGAGGGTGACAATCCCAATGCGGTGCTTCTAAACTAGTTCAGGAAATATTAAATAGTCATCCCTTCGTTATACTGATTTGGGCCTGTATTGGCATATGTTACTTTGGTTGCCTATGAGTGGCTTGTTTCATATCTTGGAAACCTGTAAGTGGCTTGCTTAGTATCTTTGTTGCCTGTGAGTGGCTTATTAATGATAATGAAATTGTTCGCCTGTAAGTGGCTTATTGATGACATTGGTCTCTAATTTAAAAGACTCAAATGGTAATAAATGGTATACTGAATCGAATAAGATATATACTTGTTTTGATGGTTTTGTATTGATGATTTTGTGTTGTACGATTGATCTTGTCTTTGATTTCAAATTATTCTATTGGAACTTTTTTCACTAATCATTATTGCATTATTTTGTTATATTACTTATTGTCCCTGAGACACTCACTGAGTACCCCGTACTCAGGCATACCATTGTTGTTTTTGATGGTATGTTAGGTAATGAAGAAGAGCAAGTACAGACAGATCTCGCAGATTAGGAGTACTTGTTGCGTTCCAGATTGTTGGTGAGCCCACACATTTGTTCGTGGGTTTTCATTGTAATAATTATTACTTCTTAGCAGGTTCAGGTTGTGTTCTGAGTTAGTTTATTTTCTTAGAAGTTCCACAGATAGTTATAAACTTATGGGTAGCGTCTTAGATGTCTCTTATGTTGTATGGAGGGATGTTGCCACGTTTTAATTTAAATGGGGAATAAGACTTCCATTGATTTTTATTTCACAAATCATGATCACGATTTGTTTAGTTATTTATAACATCTCTTAAACTATTAATGAAAGATTACTTAAAATAAGGACTTGTTATTAATTCATAAGGTTCTTCCGATGTTGTTCATAGCATCGGATTCTTGTTATATCCAGGGTGGGTTTTGGGGCGTGAAAAGCTTGGTATCAGACCCTAGGTTTAGGAGTGTCTGTGGAGCTATGTCTAGTAGAGTCTTCATCATGCAGACTGGCCAGCTGTATGGATGTGTGACTACTAGGAAATTTTAGGTGTTTCTTACTCTTCTTTATTCTAGATTTTGCTATAGAGCTTGAACTTTCTTTAGGATCGTTCGGACATGTTCGTTAATTCATGCCTCGGGGCGATGGAATTAATTCACGCTACAGTTTCTAACCTAGTGAACAATGGTGCTACGTGTGCATTGGTTGTGATGTACACTTTGATGGATGGTACAGAGTCGCTTGGAAATTCTGTAGTAGGCATTTGGTGGTGATTGCAGGGCATGATTGTTGATGTTTCGAGGTAGGTATTCTAATTATTTGTCCTCTTGATGCATATTCATTGATCAATCTGAGTTCGAGTATTTCTTACGTGACTTTGGACTTTATCCTTGATTTTTGTGTGGAACCTAAACGGTTGTTAGACTCCTTCTCTATGAATACCCTTGCTAGCGCCCGTTATGGCTTCTAGTGTCGACAGAGATTGTGTAGTTGTAGTTGAGGGTCGAGAGACTACAACTTATGTGTTTGAATTAAAGAAAGCAAACTTTGATGTTATTTTGGGGGTAGACTGGGGAAACCCTGGATTGTCAATAAGAAATAGTTAGGCTTGATTTTTCTGATGAATCCACTATAGACTCGAAAAGTGATATATCTAAATATCGTAAGACTGATAGGATGAACTCGAAGGAGTGTGGTTTCTATCTAGTTGTCATTAGTGAAACTCAGGTCGTATTACTTTCACCTACTCCTTGTTGTAGGTATGTGTTGAACCTTTCGATTATTTAGTTCCTGTGAAAGTTTAGACTAGAGGTATGAATCCCTTGCTCCTGTGTTTAGGCTTGACTGGTCTGTTTGATGTGCGTTTAGTCATATGTTATATTTAAGGATAACTCACTTCGCAAAAGAACTTTAGAATTCTGGAAATTTGAGGCTTAGTGAAGAATCTTAGGCCATGACTTTCATTCAGGGACGAATGATCCAAAGGGTGGGAATAATGTAACATCCCGTAAATCTGAGTTTGGTATGAATGCTTAAAAAATAGTACTAAGATGATATTTTAGCTATATGAATCCATTCGGGATGAATTCGAGTGATAAACGGTCATTTTGAAATCAAACCAAAAAGTGAAGTTCTTAAGGGCTTCTAAATTCATCTGAGTTTAGAGAACGTCTTACTATTTCCCTTTTTTCGGATAGTTGTGTTGAGAATCTGAGAAAACTCAATACATGAAAGTTGTAGGTCTTTGAAATAACATTCCAACAGAGCTACGTAAAAAGAGTTTTGACTATTTTACTGAGAAACAATCGGCAGTCGTGCCCGCAAGATCTAAAGTAAGTTCTTGATCAATTCCCATTATTACTACATGTATATCATATCAAATTAACCTTAGTTCATCTCTCTAAACCCTAGATTCTTGAAAACTCAAGAGAGAAGGAGAAGAATGGGCATGTATAACTTCCTCTAAAAGGTATGAATTTTGGTTTCCCTGATTTAATTAATGACTAGTATATAGTATACTATGCGATTGGAATCCCCTAATGATTTACATAAGGTTCAAGAACACGTTTGTAGGCTTAGAAGAGCCCTAGTTTTCGAAACGTAGAGAAAGTTCGTAGAAACGAATAAAGCTTTAATCTTTCTCATCTAAATCCATTGTATATTGATTGTTGAACCTTGGGAATTCCGTTTAACTAGCTTTTAGCGGGATTTGAGGTATGTCTCTTTTTGAACATACTCATTCGAACGATTAAGAACTCTTTGTTTATGGTTGTGTGAGGGACAAGCCCACATTAAACCTTGTTTGTACTATATTATTGATTATTTTCCTTTCTAAGGAATGATTGAAAATTTAGATATAAATCTTTGGTATTCGAACTCGAATTACCCCATAGGGGATGTTTAAACTTGATAATTGAAAAGCTTGACTATCTTATGTGAATCTTCTATAATGCATGGTGTCGAACTTGAAACTTGTTTAAAGAGGTGAACATTGTTTTTAAAATTGAAATGACTTGATGTACCCCAATAATGGGAGGTTGAACATAATCCTTAATGAATAATGTGACTATCGATATGACTTGTGACGCGGCTTCAATGCCATGATTTGAGATTCGGCTTCTATATTATGATTGTTGTTCGACAGCTTTGCTATGATTCTCTATTGGTTGCGATTGGCCTAGCTACTCGAGAGGAAGGATAGTCACTATGGATCCTAGTGGGGTTTCCTAGCCATTCTGCCATGACCCAACCCGAGGGCCATGACGGGCGCCCGACGCTAACATACCGAGCAGCTCTAAGCATACATCTCATAATCATTTTTGGGTGGACAACAAAGATAGCTCATAGGAGTTATATTCTGTAAAGGCATATATCACAAGATAATGGCACATCTCTAGATAATTATCTATAACAATTCCCATACACATAAGTCAACAAGGCTGCCAAAATATTAAACAACAATACGAGCTGATAATGATATGGGACTTCTGGCCACACACATCTGTCTACGAGCCTCTATATAGAATACAGGAATACATAAAGATGGGGCAGGACTCCGCCATGCCCAAGTATATACACAAAAGAGTAATACCAATAAACTGCAGCTCCGAAGCAAATGGAGCGCTCCTGAAACTCCGCTGATGAAGCTCCTAAGGATCTGACCCGCCTCTCTGCTTTCCTGCGGGCATGAACGCAGTGTTCACAAGAAAGGAAGTCAGTACAAATAATGTACTGAGTATGTAAGTCATGAGTAATCACATAATGAAAGTATGAAGATAACATAATATGGAAAAGATCAACCTACGCCTCTAAATGCCTTTTTAGGCGGATGTCATGCATGCTTGGCTTTTAAAAAAAAGACCTTTTCATATATAAATATATAAAGTATCCTGTCCGGCCACTGAGGCTCAGTTTTATATATATATATATATATAGCATCATGCTCGGCCACTAAGGGTCGATTATGTATATAGTATCATGCCCGGCCATGTAGGCGCGGTATTATAAAAGTTACGTATATAAATACATATAACAATAAAAGTTTGTATTATTGTTAGGCTTATCGTCATATGCTTATCTTAAGCCTACAAATTAAAACCCCTTTTAGAATCGGCCGAAATTCGGGCAGCATCTCCCCTATATCTTCTACTCTCTCCAATCTTCAAAACAACTCTCAAATCACAATAAAACATCAACAATTCCATAATCAAAAGATTACATTCAAACTACACTCAATTCTATCCCAAAACTTCTTTTCATAATCAATCCATAACAACAACTTCATACAACCCCTTATACACTCGTATACGACAATTCCTTAACATCATTATTATCCCTCATAACAAGATTATGCTCAAAACATACTAATAATTATAACTCAAGTTAATTCACAACTCAAAATATCAACAAATGCATATTTGAACTTTTCCTCCAATTTTCCTTCTCCTCAAATCTTAACAAAATTACCAAACAAACTCATAAACATGAAACTAAGATGAAATCTTACCTCAAAATTCAAGAACACTTCAATTCCATGGGTACTTATCCTTAAAAATACTCACCCAAACATCTTCAAGAAGAGGAGACAAGTGTAGACCTCAATTGGAACCCTTAACCAATTTAATCTTCACTTTGATCTTTGGTTTAGGCTTGGAAATATGTTGGAATATGGTTGGAGAGGTTTCTAGGGCCTTCTAGGATTTGGGGCTATGTTAAAAGTGAAATAAAAATGACCAAAATTGTCATATAGACTTGTATGAATATATGTGCATGTTGTGGAAGTTGGAAGAATGTTCTAGAGGATTTGGGATATGTTTAGGGCGTTTGGTTATTGGATGAATGTTGTGGGAAGTTCTAGAGAGGTATGGAGATGAGAAATGGTGAAAAATGATGATTTAGAGGGGTATTTATAGGTGTGTGGGTCAGGTTAGGCTCCATTGGGCCGAATTAGTGGGCCTTAAGTGAGTTTCTAGAGAATTCGCGTAGCTTCGCAGGTTTCTGGCAGTCTGTCTTAAAACGCCTATAACTCCCTACTCCAATGTCGTATTGACAAGCGGTTTATTGCGTTAGAAACCACACTCGATGAACTTCATTTTAGGCTCTTAACTCAAGACTCCTAGTATACCAGGAGATATACCTCTCTGAAGTTGACCCAAAATTCTATCAAATTTTTGACAAACTTATTTTCTTCAATTTTCTTGATCTCGGAACCTTTAGACACTTTCTTAACACTTGTTAAAAGTAGACCTTAATGTTATAATGGTTCCATGACCTCTCTGAGCAAATGTTAGTTTCCAAACGACGTGAAAATTTACGGGGTGTAACATATTCGGAAGGAAGAGTGGTCATTGAGGGTTCATAACCCCGGTGTGGTGTTAGCCTATCCACTCGGGGGGAAGAGTTGTCATCGAGCGTTCATAAACCCAGTATGGTATTAGCCTAGCCATTCGGAAGGAAGAATGGCCATCGAGGGTTCATAACCCCGATGTGGTATTTGCCTATCTATTCGGGAGGAAGGATAGCCTTTGAGGGTGACTACCTCGATGTGGTGTTTCTAAGCTGGTATAGGGAACCTTAAATGGTCATCCCTTAACTATACTGATTTGGGCCTGTATTGGCATGTGTTACTTTGGTTGCCTGTGAGTGGCTTGTTTCGTATTTTGGAAGCCTGTGAGTGGCTTTCTTCGTATCTTTGTTGCCTGTGAGTGGCTTATTGATGATATTGGTCCTGAATTGAAAAGGCTCAAATGGTAATAAATGGTATACTGAATCAGATAAGATATATACTTTTTTTGATGGTTTTCTATTGATGATTTTGGGTTGTACAATTGATCTTGTCTTTGATTTCAAATTATTGTATTGGAACTATTTTCACTAATCATTATTGTATTATTTTGTTATATTACTTATTGTCCCTGAGACACTCACTGAGTATCAAGTACTCAGGCATACCATTATTGTTTTTGATGGTATGTTAGGTAACGAAGAAGAGTAGGTATAGACTGATCTCACGGATTAGGAGTACTTGCTGCTTTTCAGATTGTTGGCGAGCCAACACATTTGTTCGTGAGTTTTCATTGAGTCAATTTTTACTTCTTAGCAGTTTCAGATTGTGTCCTGAGTTAGTTTATTTTCTTACAAGCGCCATATTAGTTATAAACTTGTGGGTAGCGTCTTGGATGTCTCTTTTGTTGTATGGAGGCATGTTGCCACGTTTGAATTTAAATGTGGAATAAGACTTCCACTGATTTTTATTTCACAAATCATGATCATGATTTATTTAGTTATTTATAACATCTCTTAAACTATTAATGAAAGATTACTTGAAAAAAGAATTGTTGTTATTAATTCATAAGGTTCTTTTGGTGTTATTCATAGCATCGGATGTCTGTCACGTCCAGGGTGGGTTTTGGGGCGTGACAACACCAAACGAGATGAAGTATTCACCTATTGAGAAGTTATGCTTGACCCTTGTATTCTCAATTCAGAAGATGAAGCATTACTTCTAAGTTCATGTTGTGCGACTCGTTTCGAAAGCAAGCCCTATCAAGTTTGTCGTGTCCGAACCTGTCCTAAGTGATCGATTAGCAAGGCGGTACCTCCAATTCCAACAATTTGAAATTGTGTATATCTCTCAAAAGGCGGTAAAAGGACAAGTGCTAGTAAATTTCTTGGCCAACCATCCAATTCCAGATGATTGGAAGTTATCCGATGAGCTACCTGATGAAGATGCAATGGTTGTAGAAATCCAACCTCCTTGGGGGATGTACTTTGATGGTGCTGCACGTTGTGAAGGAGCTGGTGCTAGAGTAGAGTTTGTTACTTCTTATGGGGAAGTTTTTCCATATTCCTTCACTCTAACATGATGTTGCTCCAACAATGTTGCAGAATATTAAGCACTCATATTAGGACTTGAAATGGTTGTCGATATTAAGCAATTGCAACTACAAATTTTTGGGGATTCCAATTTGGTGATCAATCAAGTTTTGGGTAGTTATGTCACGGCCCGAACTATGGCCTGGGCGTAACACGACACTTGGTGCTTAACTGCATGTGACCGAGTGAACCCGTAGGCGGGCTGAATCAACATATGCTATCAAAACATGCAATAATAAGGAAAATAGGACTAACACGTACTGATTTACTAAAAGTCTGACTGAAATATATTAAATGTGCAATTACTGGTTTAAGTCTAAAACATTTGAAATAAATGCCATCCTAGCTAACACATCAAAGTCTGCTAATATCTGACTGACCGGACTATGTCTATGAAGCCTCTAATGAATACTAAAAGATAACTGTCTAAATCTGAAATGACTGAAAGCAGGATAACACCCCAGAGGAACTGGGGTTCACCAAGCAGTTGATGCAAGCAAGTCCTACCTAGCTGGGTCGTCAACCTGTATATCGTTTCCTGCATCGCGAGATGCAGGCCCCCAAGCAATAAAAAGGGACATCAGTACATTTGAATTGTACTAGTATGAAATGTAAATGACAGAAGAAATATAAGCACTGAAACTGAACTAAACAGGAAGGCAAAGATCTGAAGTACTCCCTGCTCTGAATGAAGAATCACCTGTATAACTATAAATATTAACTGTGGCCAATGGCCCAAATAAATGTGCACAAAACCGTGGCCTCAGGACCAAGCCATACGTATGCATAAACTGTGGCCTAGGGCCCAAAAATACAGATACAGGTGTTCAAAATTAAACAATTTACAATACTGAGACTAGGCTATAGCTGATAGCATTTCTGATTTTGGAAATTAAGCCAATATCTGATTATACACTGACTGAGACTCATGCGATGTCAATACAAAAGTCTATAATGATTACGTAATGAGTTCATGATATTCAAAATGATCACCAATAATGAATTATGAAACTATAACCCTAGAAGAGAGCAGTTCTACAACTATTCAAGAAACTAGGGCTAAACTGTATTCTAAGTCAAATTACTGATAAGTATGTAGAATGAGGCGCAGGGAGAATCATGAACATTCCCTAACGTAGATAGTTAGTCTCACATACATGTATATGCTCCAAAATTTGCAAGAAAGGTCTAAACTTTGAGAAGAATCTCAAAAGCCTAAGTCTTGAACCCTTATATGGGTTTACTTGAAAGCCCTTGATTAAGAACAATAAATTCTTGCTTAATGTTCATAGATATATGTTAGAATCAATTTGGAATAGGCTAGGATTGCTTACCTTACTATTCTTGGTGACGGAGGATGAGAGCAGGTCATTCTAGGGTTTAGAAACTTGAAAATAGGAAAATAATGTTGAGTCTGCATATTTATACTATTCACTGAAGCGAACGAAGTACGGCCGCCAAGTACATCCCGTACATTGAAGTACGGGCCGTACCTTGTAGGCCGTACCTAGAATGTCAAATTCCAGCGAGTAGCTAATTTTCCTGGCGAAGTACGGGACAGAAGTACGTCCCGTCCTTCCAAGTGCGTCCCGCACTTGGATCCCGTACTTTGAAGTACGGCTCGTACTTTACCTGCAAATTCCAATTTCTAGCTCCAACACTTCTATCTGATTTTTATAAGCCTAGAATCATGGTCAAAATTTAAGTTAATGGTCTAAGGTGTTACAATATCTCCCCCTTAGGATCATTCTTCCTCGAATGATAGATTCTGGTAAAGAGTGACTGCTGAGACATGTGTACACTAACTGACATGAACACATGAAAACTGAAGCTATAGGGATACTAAACTGATTAGCTTGCTAAACTGGATAGCTACTGAACTGACTGAATGAACACCAGGCTGAGTGCCTACTACACTGACTGAAAACTTGAAACAGGGAAACTATGAAATGAAATCTGAATGGGAAGATAAATTACCTTCAACGCTTTCTGCTGGCTCTTCAAAGATATGGGGATATCTGGACTTCATGTCTTCTTCGGCTTCCCATATAGCCTCCTCAACTTGCTTGTTATATCCCGTATTTTGTACATTGGGACAATCCGAGTTAACCAGGATAAGTTAGGGACAAGATTATTCCGGGATACCAAGTAGAGACTTTTAACCACGATTTTGTTTTAAGACATAAGTTGCTTATGATTTTGTTGGCATGGAATATTAAAGGCAAATTTGGAATTAGGAATTAATTGGTCATGAACCACAAAAAGGGCCAGTGGCCGTGTGGTGTGGTGTGGCTCCCACACATGGTTTGGCCAAATTTAATTGATCCAACCCATGTGTGGGCCATGGTACACTTGTATAATTCATATAAGTGTACAAAAGATGACTAATTAGTCATAGTCTTCATCTTCACCACTTAAGAAAATTGTAGAACCTTGGAGAAAAAGAAGAAGGAGCATTCGGCCATGGTGAAAAAAATTAAGGTCAAAAATAGTGATCAAAAAAATATTTTCTCCTAGCAATTCAACCAATTGGAAGGTCCTCTTTAACGTGAGATAGTTGTTGGAGTCAACAAATCATTCGTTTTGTCGCTTGCAAACCCTAGCCAAGTTGTGAAGTTAAGAAGAAAAGGTAAGGTTTAATCTTCTTTTTCATATGTTATGAATGATTTGTACATGTTGTAGTGCATGGAAATGGATGAAAATCATGAACTTGGTGTGTTAGGGTGGTGGCCGAATATGGGTCATCTTGTATGGCAAGGAATGAACTAATTTCGTTTAGTGTTTTGGTTGTTGTTGTTGTAGATTCCATGTTGATAATGAAAGTTTAATGATTCAAGTTGAAGTTGAAAGTGTCGTGGGCTGTTTTAGTAGCCAACGTGATTTTAATGTAGTTGTCATATTTATGATAATGACATTGTTAACGTGTGGATTGTTGATGTAATTCATGAATTTGGGAGAGCGGAATGTGTTGTTGTTGTTGTTCTCGGGTTTGGGATGATTTCGGGTGGAGTGAAGTTTTGGTTGGATTGTTTTGAATATTGTGTGGGTTGTTTAAAATGTTCTTGAATATTGTTTGAATGGTTTCGGTGTTATATCCCGCACTTTGTACGTCGGGATATTCCGAGCCAAGTGTGGAAAGTTAAGAATAAGACTATTTTTCGACTTTGTTTTAACGCGTAAGTGCTTATGAATTTGGTTGGATGGAAAGTTAGACATTTCATGAAAATTTGGGGCCAAAGGTGAAGTGTTGGAATTTAAATTCATGAAAAAAATAACCATGTGGCCATGCACATGACTTGTGGGCCATAGGCCACATGTATGAAGAATATGTGTAGTATTAGATGACTTATTAAGTCATCTTCATTATTTTCATCTCTTGGAAATTTCTAGAAAATTGGAGAAAAATTGGAAAAAAAAAAAAAAGAGGAGAAAAAGAGAGCACATGACCGGCCATGTGCATGTGCCCATATATATATATATATATAATTAAGTCATGAAAAGGAAGACCAATTCATCATTTTGTCAAGTCTAGAATTTTCAAGAAACATGAAAAAAAAAAAAAAGAGGGAGCAAACGGCCATAGGGCTGGCCGAACAAGGTCCTTGGAGAATTGGCCAAAAAAATATTTTCTTCATGTGTTTCCACTCCTTAGAAGGTGTATAACAACATGGAGGGATTGTTGGAGCAAGCAAACCAATCATTTTTGCGAACCACAAGCTCTAGGCCGAGTGAAGAACCGAGTGAAGGTAAGGTTCAATCTTTATTTTCATATGTTATGCATGATTTGTGGATGTTGTAGTATGTGGAAATGAATGAAATTCATGAAAATATAGGTGTTGGGGTGGAACCGTGGGTGTGTGTGTTGTTGTGTAGGAATAATGAGTTAATGTTTTGTGTGTTGTTGTTATGTGTAGAAACGAATGAAACTCATAAAATGTTGGAGTTGGTGTTGAGCCGTGGATGTTGAGTTTTGGCCGTGTATGTGTTGTGTTGGATAGGGTGAAGAACTAATTTCATTCGGTATGTTTTGGTTGTTGTGTTGTGGATTCTATGATGAAAAATGAAGTTTTAATGATCCAAGTTGAAGTTATAATCGTGTGGGCTGAATTGGACGATAATGTGATATTAATATGGTTTCTTGAATTTATGAAAATGAAGTTGTAAACGTATGTATTGTTGAGATAATATATGAATGTAGAAGAAAGAAAGGTGTTGGTAATGTTTTTGTTGAATTGGAATGGTTTTGGGTGGAGTAGCCTATTGGTTGGGTTGTTTTGAATATTGTATGGATTACTTGGATTGTTCTTAAATTATGTGTGAATGGTTGCTGATTAGTAATCGATTATATGAGCGTTGGTATTGAATTGATCGTATGTAGTTATTTGAATATAAATGAAATGTTGCCGAATTGTGTAGAAAGGAACTATTGATGCTAGAATGCGTCTTGAATCACTTATGGATGTTGTTAGTGTGGTAGTTAGTTCGGTTGTTGTTGATTTGGCCGAGTTGAATTCTCGGGGATGTCCAATTTATAGGGGAAATGCTGCCGTAATTTTTGTAGATAAAGTATTAAATTAGAATTGGATTCTTAAGTGTTATGGCTAATGGTTGATGCCTAATGATATTATTGTAGATCGTGAGAAGTCGAGACGTAAGTTCGGATTAGCTTAGGAAGCGGCTAAGGTATGTAAGCTTAACCCCTCCTTCTTTGGCATGTCTTAGTGAAAAATAAGCTATGACACGTACCCCGAGGTAATTCTACTCTTGCGATCCGAGCGTGTTTATGATCCTTATTTGTTCCTTGATATTCATATTCTTAATGTAGTCAAATTATGGTCTTTATGTTTTTCGCATGAATGGATTTCAAGGATTGTATAAAAGTTTGTTTTCAAAAAGAGTTTTGTTCCTAAACGATTCCGAAACTACGAACGTCTGTAACTTTCACATAAGGGCTCGGATCGCTTGGATTTGTTCATAGAAAGTTCTAAAGTGAATAATGTTCGTAACCTTCTGAGGCGAACTCGGATTGGCTTGGCATATGATTACGATCCCTACGATTTTGTTAATACGTTTATGACATATGCTATGTTTCCGAATAACGTCCGAAAGATATTTGATATAACTATTGTCTGATTTTCAAATGACATTCCGTTTAGACTACTTCATTGAGTCTGTGACTATGATTTTATGTGCATATGGTTTCTCACTACTCTGATCGTGCAAGCTCAATATGTCTTTCACCGAGTCCCGGGCCGGGTACGTATTCGTGCAACTTCCCTGCATTGTTCACCGAGTCCCTCACTAGAGGGCCGGGTACGCTATATATATATATATATATATATATATATATATATATATATATATATATGATGATATGATGATGTGATGATGGGGATGGCGGCCAGGATGGCATACCGAGTCCCTTGCTAGCGGGGCCGGGACACGCTATTCACCGAGTCCCTCACTAGAGGGCCGGGTACGGTATATATATATATATATGTATGTATCGATGCATGCATACATGATTATGATATGATTTTACTCACCGAGTCCCTCCCTAGAGGGCCGGGTACGGTATATATGTACGATGGTATGATGACATGATTATGATGTGATTTTACTTACCGATATATGTATATGCATGATAAATGTTTTAAAAGGCAAGTTTTATGATTTTTCTGGTCATTGCACTTGTTCCGGTAATTCCTATTCCGATTATGACCCTGTTTTCTGTATTCCATGCTTTACATACTCAGTACATATTCCGTACTGACCCCCTTTCTTCGGGGGCTGCGTTTCATGCCGCGCAGGTACACCCAGACGAGCTGAAGATATTAGTAGAAGATGTTCCAGTGGATTGGCGAGCTCCGCTTCCTCCGTAGCGCCGCCGAATCGAGCATTATGTTGTGACAGTTTGTTCTATGTTAGAGACTTTGCAGACAGTGTCGTGGGTATAAGATGTCGGTTATGTAAGCGGCTATGTAAGCCGATGTATTATTACGCATTGTATTAAAAGTTTTATATGTTACAGATTTTCTTTGATTCGAGGAAGGTAAAAAGCATGTTATTCTTCGAAAAACTTTCGTTATCTATTTGTGTCATGATTTGAGAGCCAGTGTGATTATGAGTATTCTGTGAGTCAGCGGGTTCGCTTGGCCCTAAATAAGGGTCGGGTGCCCGTCACGCCCTAACAGAAATTAGGGTGTGACAAATTGGTATCAGAGCGGTTCGTCCTAGGGGTTGTCTGCAAAGTCGTGTCCGGTAGAGTCCTGTTTATGGTGTGAAGCACGCCACATTTATAAACAGGAGGCTACGGGGCATCTAGGATGGTTACTCTTATTTGACATGTTAGATCGTGCCGTAGAGCCAAGTTATAGGAAATGAGATTCCCGACACTGACCTTTGACTTTAGCGGAGAAATGGCATCGACGGAAGAAAGCGACTAGCAACATTGGAAGCTACGAAGTATGCAGGTAAGTAAAGGTATGGAAGATATATGTCAGGTAGGATATCGAAGCACGATTGAAATACGAGTTGAAGATCGAAAGAGAAAGTAAACAAGGAAGTGTAACCGGTGCTGTCTGAGTTGGGCATACAAGGTATGTTCATTATTTTCGTACTGTCAATGATGTTGGGAACCCTGTGAGACTGTGATATGATGTGATATGTATATACGTATGTTGGCCCTGTGAGGCATTGTTGGTATTTCCTGTGTACAGGTTTTGAGGTGGTAACAATTACAGAGGAAACTCTGCCGAAATTTTCCCAGAAATAAAGTGAAAATGAGATATAGGTTTGTAATATGTCTTGGAAGGTCGAGCCAATAGCAATGATAGGATTTGACTAAGCTACGAGTATGGCCGACATTGAGAAAGAAGTTAATTGTTAAATTGGGCATAATAGTAATTAGAAGTCTGATAGCGACCCGGTGAAAAGAATTTGGAAAGGACTTGTAGCCCTAAAAGGCGATCCAAAAAAAAAAAAAAAAAAAAAAACAAAACAAAACAAAAGGCTGGCGAGTCGTGACGGAGTGCTATTTAAGGTGCTGACCGAATGGACAAGTAGGGACGAATTACGACGAGCTGATAGTTAAAAGAAGTAATAGTACGATTAAGACAAGAGCACAGGGGAAAAGAATTGTAACGGGCATGAATGTACTGATAAGACAACTTGTGAAATGATAAGGATAAAGTGGATCGGAAAAGATAAAAGGGGTAAGAAGTGTTACTGTCACACCCTTATCTTACCGGGGTGTGATGGGCACCCGACCCCATATTCGGAGCCGAGCGAACCCGCTGACTCTTATTACTCACATATTCTCTTTGGATGCTTAAATCAAATAAAGGTAAAATACATAGTAAAATTTTCAAAATTTCTTTTTGACGTTTCCCAATTTAAACACAGTCTGTAAGCGTAAAGACTCTGTAACATAATGCGTAATAAAAATATATTAGCTAATGTACCCACTCTCAAAACTGACACTCTGGACTCACGACTCTGTCTGCAAAGTCTCTAACTTTGAACAAACTGCACAAAGACATATAATCGACTCGGCGGCACTCCGGTACAAATGGAGCCTACCAACTCCACTGAACGTCTTCTGCAATAGCTCTTACTTGTCTGAGTGTACCTGCGCGGCATGAAACGCAGCACAAAAAGGGGCGTCAGTACGAGCAATGTACTGAGTATGTAAGGCATGTATAATAATATACGAGAGATACATAACATAATTAATGACATAAAAGAAATATAGAACATATCATGATATAGGAGAGCAACCTGTACATATGAGTGTCCTTCTTGGCGAATACCATGCATGCTTAGTGCTGCGGAACGTGCAGCCCGATCCTCATATCATATAATGCCGAGGAACGTTCGGCCCGATCTATTTACCCACATATCCCGCGTCCGGGCATCTCGCGTCCGGGATGGTATCATATTATACCAACCGATCGGGTGGCTATGCGTCTATAGCGCCTCACCTTTCCCCATACTTCCCCATATACATATACATATATCATGTGCATATATCATGTAAGCATGCAGGAGAGCCCAAAGAAAAGTCATGTATCCGTCGGAGTGACGTAAGGTCGGTAACCTCCGATTACTTTATGGAATAGTCATGGGCGCTTTGTCTCACCTTGAAGGAACAATTATAAGGCGAGACTATCAATCAAGGATAGCATCACGGAAAACATAAAACAGGGTCATAACATATCATTTCATATACTTTGAAACCTTTAAAATAGTCATTATCCAAAAATAGCTTAACATTTCATATCGTCGTATTCATGGTAAGAACATATCCTTGACATATTCGTCCTAGTCATTTTCTCATATCTGGCATCATCATTGTCATCATAGAATCATAGTCGTTATTTTGGTCATAAAAACTTTCAAAAATCGTAAAACTTGGATTTTGGAGAAAAATGAATATTTTGGAAAACATTCATAAACTTTTAGAAAGGAAATTGTGCTTTGAAATCATAACTTCTAACTTTTGAAAATAAGGACGTTATGGGAGCGTTTATAAAATCGCAACGTATGATTCATGCCATAGAAGGAAAAAGGACGAGCCTTAACATACTCACGCCGCGTCTTACTAGCTACGCTTACTAGCCCGAACTCGCTAATCTACATGCAAGAGAATTGACACAACCATTAGATTCATTGTCATTCACTTATCTTAACTTCTCAATAAATTCACTTATATTCTGCCGAAATTTCGGCAAAGATCTCCCCTGTAAATACACCACCCCCGAGATCCTAACTTGGCCAATATTTACAACAACAACCCGAGAATGGAACTCGGCCACATTATTAACAACAATACTAACTATCACACTTACAACTTCAATAATCAATACAAAATATATTCTAACCTTAACAATTCTTGTCACACAATTCAACGGCATCTCGTTTATACTCAATTCAATCACATGTAATCAAGCCAATACCAATGATCTCACATTCGAATACTTGCTCAAAACCATACAAGCAAAATTCAAGCATACTTCAAGCAATTCACATAACATTTCAAACGGTCCACCCAACACATACACTACCCGAATTTTTCCAAATTCAATAAGAACAATTACAACACATTTTCTTTCTTCCATACTCATGAAATATAACAACCACACATTAACAATATCATTCATGCAAATATAAGAAATCATACTAACATCACCTTAACTTCTTCAATAATCCCCAACCAATTTCCACTTCAATTTAAACCATTAAATCTTCATTTAACATCATAGAATCCACAACACAACAACCAAAATACTAAATAAAATTAGCTCATCATACCCCACCAAAACAGCCCGCGATACGGCTACCACATCAACACCGACAAACGAATTTATATCGCTATTTCTTCCGTTCTAATCCGTTAAATCTTTAAATAAACTTGTTAACAATGAAAAGGAGCCTTCATATTACCTTAAGTAGGCAGCCACCACGTTATCACTCTCCTCCTTGGTTGATTTTTAGC
This sequence comes from Lycium ferocissimum, assembly GCF_029784015.1. Lineage (NCBI taxonomy): Eukaryota > Viridiplantae > Streptophyta > Magnoliopsida > Solanales > Solanaceae > Lycium > Lycium ferocissimum. Next base: position 41,396,185 of record NC_081346.1, read on the forward strand.
TCAAATTGAAGACAACGCGACGTACGACACTTTTCTCTTCATGGGCTTCGAATTCGGGGCTCGGATTTTGGTCAAAAATTGATTTTTTTCTCTCTAGGATCTCTTCTCTATTTTCCTCCAGAAATTTCTGGGTGTTTTGGTGTGAAAAATGAGGGGAAAGTCTGAAATTTTACTTAAATAACCGTGGGTCATGGGCCTAACCCGGTTGGGCCCGGATTGGGCCTAACCCACTGACCCTTCTGCCTTAAAACGTCCATAACTCCTTATCTCAACGTCATATATGGACCCACGACCTATGGTTGGAAATCTAATTCAATTATCTACAACTTCTATCTCTTGATATTGTCACGACCCAGCCCCGTGGGCCGCGACTAGCGCCCGAACTGGGCACCCGTACGTGCTAACACACAGTATCGCATACGTTAACAAAAAAACAATAAGGTAATAACTCAAATATTTTAGAAAAATCCGGGCGTAGTTTCCTCTCGTTTTTTTTTCCTACTAACCAAAATTTACACTCGAAAATACCAAAGAAAGGCCACACACGGCCATCATATCATATAAACACATACATAGGCGAGCCGGCAAAGGCGCGCGTAGATAACCGCCCCCGGACACATATATCACATACACATACTTTGTACGAGACGGGACCATAACCCACACTTTATGTCTACAGGCCTGCTATAAACGTAACGAACGTACAAACATAGGACGGACAGGCCCCGCCGTACACGATCAAATATACATAAATGTAACGAAAGGCTGTGCAAAATGCGGGCTCCGACAAAGGAGCTCCCAAAATAGCTGAACGGGAGTCCTAAGCTGGCGGCTCGCTCGAACGTGTATCGGCACCTGCGCGGCATGAAACGCAGCCCCCGAAGAAAGGGGGTCAGTACGGAAAATGTACTGAATATGTAAAGCATAGAATATAGTAAACAGGATCATCACTGGGCTGGGGTTCACAGAACAAATATAGTATCAACACAAATCAGGAGACAGAGAATCAGAAGACTTGCCTTAAATCGTGTGTCAAATATGTCCGTGTCATGTCATAATATCATCATATATACATACCATACCCGACCCTACGGTAGGGACTCGGTGAAATGTCGCATGCGTACCGTACCGGCCCTTTATGAGGGACTCGGTCGTACCCGGCCCTTTCGGGACTCGGTGAATAATCACATCATCGTATACCGTACCCGCCCTTTCGGGACTCGGTCGTACCCGGCCCTTTCGGGACTCGGTGAATAAATCATATAAGTATCACGTATAGTACCCATGTAATCATATGCACATAACAAATAAATAACCAGACTACTTTCCAGAATTCGAGGACCAAATGTGTTTACCGACATTCAAAAGTGTATAAGCAAGTTTTAGATTGACCGGGATTAGTAAGTGAAAGTTATGAGCTTCGCGATCTTTACGTGTCAAAACATGTTATACAACTCAATGGAATAGTCAAACAACTATCTTTTAGTAATTAAGGTAATAACCAAAAGCTCTCTTTAAGTTTCGCTTAAGTACGTCAAACAGTGTATCATAAGGAAATCTCGGAATACGTGGGCCCACCTCGGTCAAGTTGAGGCGGTGTATCCAACTTGTGATCGTTAGGCCTGACGGAGTCATGTATTAAAGATTCAAGACCAACCAATTCCGTTTGGACAAGTTTTAGTTGCTTAAATGATCATTTGAACAAAGCATGAGTTTCTTAGTTCATTTCTATTGAATGAAAAAGGGCCAAATTCAAACTTGGATTTCTAGGAGTAGAATCGTCCCCAAGGTCCAAATCCGAGCCTAGTACACCTAAGACATGCCAAGAGAAGAAATGGGAGAGCTTTACATACCTTATTGGCTTCTTACGCCTTTCCGAATCCACTTCCCGTTTCGTCAAAAATCTGCAAATGGTCACATTGACCGGTTACTATTCATGAGACTTACAATTTCCAAGCTTAACCGATATTGTTCTATAACAATTTGGGCAGCATCTCCCTTATACATATGACATCCCCGAGATTCAACTCGGCTCGTTTCAACAACAACCAACCCAACAACCAAGCTACAACATCAACAATCAACTCAAAATACATTCTAACATTAATAGCTCTTTTTCTACATAATTCAACAACATTCATAATATTCTTCCTTCAACTACTCACGATCAAACTAATATCAACGTTTACATATTCGATTACCAATCCAAACTCATTCAAACCATATACAAGATCACTTTAAGCAATGCTTACAATATTTCCAACAACCCAAATATTGTTCCATTGTACCCGAATTGGCCCAAAGCCCAAGAACAACATCAAATACATTCTTATCTTCCAAATTCATGATTTATGCCATTAAGCCACACACTAACAATGCAATATTCGTAAATGCGAAAGTTACATAAAATTTGCATAAACTCCCAAATCATCTTTTAACCAACATAACATTATTCTAAGTCATTAAACTTGCATTTCTCATCCTAGAATTCATAACGACAACAACTAAAACGCTAACGACAATTCATTCATTTCCAACTACACAAAGGGGAGCCATTCGGCCCACCTCCAACACACACACACCTAAAAATGATTCCCATTCCTTTCTTCACACTACAACAATCAAAACATGCTAATTAGAATTAATACATGGCTTATACTTCAACACACACATACACGCCTATGCTCCATATACACGGCCCCAATTCAATTTAACTTCCACCATGAATTTCTTTCTTTTCTAGCATCCAACAACACATATAAACCATTTATAACACAAGAAAACAAGATTAAACTCACCTTTCTTCTTCACTTCTTCACTTGACCAAAATTGGTCGTTAGAGCAAACGAGCGAACTATCTTCCGAAATAACAACACCACGTTACTTAGCACCCTTGAATTAGTAGGAATACCACAAGAACATAATTTTTGGGAAGAGATTTCAAAGGGTCAAATTTCTTGGGACATGGCCGAATGGCCTTCAACGTTTTGCTCTTCTTTTTTTATTTTTGGTTCTTCTCCTTTCTCTATTCCTCTTGAACCTTCTATTAATATAACATATTAAGCACATGGAAAATTAATAAAAATGAGGGGTTGGGCCAAGGCTTTGGCCGGCCACCCTCTCCTTTGGGCCATTTTTTTCCTTCTTTTGGCCCAATTGGTTGAATCTCGTTTTGCAATTCCCGAAATAAATTTTCGAAATTTCCGATTTTTACCCCTAGCCTTCCTCGACGCTTCCATATTAATATTCTTCCGTAAACAACTCATGTGCTAAATAAAATCAATTATTACCTTCTTCCTTACAAGCCAACTTATTTCCAATTTTCCCGAACACACGAAAATACGGGATATAACAGATATGTTACCAAATTCCAAACTTATAATACCGTATTTTCCCCTCGAAGTCAGATCACCCGAAAACGTTATTTAAAAATATTTCTTTGGAGGACTTCCACTTTGCTTTGGCCTCGAGAGTCCTTCCCGAGTTGTGTTTAACTTCATATGTGCTTCATATAACTTGTCACATGTCCCAAAAAAATCTCGATGTGTGGCCCCACCTCGACTCGCAAATAATCCGACGTACGAAAATACGAGATACAACACTATCAACGTGAGTTTAAATTATGTAGCAACAACATGATTGACAATTTTTCTTGAGGAAGCACGTGTCACGCTCATGCTCTAAAAATGCGGGGTATAACAGTTACATTACTGGAATGATTACGAACAAGATATGACGCGAACATAACGAGGGTGTTGTGGAAATAAGTAAAACTGTCACGACCCGAGCTACGGGCCGCGACGGGTATCCGGGGCTAACCACCGAATACCACTCCTTACTGTTATACGCTATTATTCATACTATATGCTATAATCATGTAAAAGCGGAATCTTTACGAAATACATTTGCTTTTATAAACATAAGCCCTTCGGCTATCCAAAATAATATATACATGCATATACATAAAAGCCATGGGACCAGACTACCCACACTACGTATCTAGGAGCCTCTACTGGAATACTAGACATCTGAACGGGACAGGACCCCGTCATGCCCAAAAACATGAATATATAGATATATATATATACCAAAAGAGAAATGTAGCCTTAGCACTGAATATGGAGTGCTCTCGGCTCAAATGCTAGCTCCTATGAAGTCCGGGACCACCTCCTGTCTACTGTGGGCATGAACACGAGCGTCCGAATAAAGGACGTCGATGCGAATATTGTCGAGTATGTGAAGCATAAATAATAATGAAGCATCAATAAATGCGTAGAGGCATACAACAAGGAGCAATGTAACTCCGGGCGAATCATGGGATTGATCATGCATGCCGACTTACCTTCGTACTCATCATCATATCATATATATACATATGGCGGGATAGCGCGAGCCATGTGGTGCGGTGTAAAAATCAATATCATTAGCATCATCAATAACTTTGCGTCCGGGCATCTGCGGCCGAGGATATTATCTCGTGCCGCCAGCCTAGTGGTGTACACCCGTACCATTTGGCTATGGTGTGTATAGGCGCCCGCCTTGCGTGTAATTGCCCCGGCCATATAGGCACGGTGTGATATCATCATATACTCGCTACATCATACTTATCATAATATACTTATCATAACATGCTTATCCAAGATTTTATCTTCTCTGGATCTTTTTTCCCATCCCTTTCATAAATGGTGGGACTTTGCTATTATACTTTATCGGGGACGTAAGGTCGGGGCCCCCATTCTTTTGAGCATTCTTCGATTCGCCTCCCAAGAAAACATAAGGGGGTCCTGAAACAAAATTCATAAATATAATTTCCAGAGGGTCTATTGGCTATGCATTTCTAGACTTTAGCTTCATATCATTTTCTATTCATCTTTT
>NC_081346.1:41401159-41414823 GCF_029784015.1 Lycium ferocissimum
CAACATCAACCATTAATTCAAAACGCACTTTAACATCAACAACCTTTTTTTCGCACAATGCGACGGCATTCCAATTACGTTCAAATCAACATATATAATCAACCCAACATCATTGCCCACGCGTTCAAATACCAATCCAAAACCATTCAAACATGATTCAATAACATTTCCAACAATCCACAAAATTATTCAAAACAACTCAACCAAAACATAAGGCAACCCGAAACCTTCCAAGTCCAAAGAAATATCAACAACGTATTTCTTTTCTTCCAAATTCATAAACCATACTAACAATCCATACTTTAACAACATTAATCTCAAAAATACAAGAAACCATATTAAGATCACATTAGGTTCCAAAACAGCCCACATGATTTCAACTTCACTTTGAACCATTAAGCCTTCATTTTACAACATAGAATCTACAACACAACATCCTAAACATACCAAATGAAATTAGTTCTTGACTTCTACCTTACACGACACATACACGGCCACAACACAACAATTACAACTTCAACTCGAATCATTCAATACCTCCATTCTCATCACATAATCCATGACAACAACAACCAAAATATACTAAATAAAATTAGTTCATCATATTCTACAAACAACACATATACACGGCCACATACCAACTTCCATATTTCCATGAATTTCATCCATTTCCACTTACTACAACATGCACAAACACCTATTAAACATGTAAAGATGATTAAATCTTACCTTCTCCCTCGGCTAGAATTGGTAAATTGCGACAACAAGCGGTTTTCTTGTTCCAACAACTACTCCACGTTGACGAGGACCTTCCAATTAGTAGAAAAGCTTAAAGCAAACAATTTTTCATGATCAATTTCATGGGCAAGTTTCGGCCAGCTTGGCCGTTTTTTACCTTTTTTTTTTCTTTCTCTTAGTGTTTCTTGAAATTTCTAGGAGAAGAAATGGTGAAGATGACTTAAATTAGTCATCTTTCTCTACATATATAATTTGCACATGTGTCCCTATATTACACAAGTCCTGTGCATGGCCACATGACTTTTCTTTTCATGAATTTTAAGTTTCCACAACTTCACTTTTGGCCCCAAATTTTCATGAAATGTCTAGCTTTCCATAATTCATCTTTTGGTCCCAAATTTTCCTTATTCCAAATTTACCCTTAACATTCCATACCAATAAAAAGATGAATATGCAACTTATGTACTTTTAACAAAATCGAAAAAAATTGCAACCTTATCCTTAACTTATCGCAACCGACTTAGAATATTCCAACGTACAAAGTACGGGGTATAACACATAATTTTCCTTCATAGCTATCTTTTTACCAATATCCTTGAGATTCTTCTTGCCATTGGTTCCCGATTCCGATTTATGTCTATACCATACCAGTAAAAGTTGATATTCTATCTCATTCGTTCTCACGATTCATCCTTTCCGTAGTTTAGGTCATATTGTCCCATAGTTTTTCTTAACTAATTGCTTGTATCATAGTCATATGTCATAATCCTTCTAATGTCCCACCGATTCTTGTTCTCATCATGAAATATTAATAAGATGCACCCTTTTCTTTCTCCCTTCATTTATTTCTTATTTCCCTTTGCGATACCATAGCTTGCTCGTATGTATGTCTATCCCCCGTGTATTCATCCTATTTCCTTTGCAATCGTATCTCTATTCCAAGTCCATTGTCTTATGCTGTCAATGTTTACCTTGGGCCAAACTTACTAATTTATCAAACGTCTTATCGTCGATAGTCACATAACTTCCTTTAACCAATTAATTAGCGTACTTTCTCTTACTTTTGTCCTCAGGATCCCTCTTGAATTCCTTTGCTCCTAAAGTGCACTTTCCCATTTGCCATTTGATTTTATCCTGAACCCACGGCTTATTACGCTTCCCCTCTTTTGGCCAACTAGTCAAACTTATACCTCGCGATTATTTCGAAATTCTAATTGTAAAGCCCATACGCTCCTAATTTCCCTCGGGCTATTCTGGTTTCTCATATTCTTTTTTCGTATGTCTAAATCTGTAGGTTTTCCTAGCATATCTTCCTACGTCCTAACTGAAAATCCTGGCGACATAACTTTACTTAAAAATCTTTACTCGTACTTGTACCCTGTCTCTTGGTCTGAGATAATCAACCTCGCACCATTTACTTTCCTATAGCAACCGAATCGATCCTTACAATATTTTATCTTCACTTGTACACCTACTCTCTTCTCTCCATACACATAAACCGACATCGCACCTAATTTCTCTACCGTCAAATAACCTTCACAACACCTGTCTAAAAAAAATTATGAGGTGAAGCCTCTCTATAAGGATTAGCAAGAAATGCACCACATATTCCTAAGGTTGGTACAATCTCTACTTCCTTCGTCGGCCAAGCAACATCACATTTAGAAGTTATATAAACAATCCAAAAGACAATCATAATTGCAAACAAACATACCTAACCATTTCTCATTCTTAAGTTCAAGGTCATCATTAATACCCGAAGTAACTCGACCATAATAATTCTCAGAATAGTACCAACTATCAAATACTCCGAATCCCCTTGAAGTCGAATGACTGGTGACTTCTAAATCCCAATGTAAACCCACATCATATAGGAAAGTCTGATAAAACGAGTCTGTGTGCCGTTTCATCAACCCGTCCTGATCTTATGTGTATATATATCTAAACTTCTAGAGTAAAACTTTTCCCTACTCGTTAACTTCCTTTCCCATATCAATATTTTTACGCTATCTCTTACTCACCAATCTATAAACCGTAATACTGCAATTGAATTCTTAGTGTCAACTTTCCCTATATCTTCAATAAATCTCAATTCTCCGAAATCTCGAATGCAACTCATTCCAGTTCCTTTAATTACAAATCATTTTTCCCCTCCAGGGTTCTTCCCTCAAATTAAATTAAAATCATTCTTAAACTTCTCTTTGAAAGCGTCTCATAATGGTTCATTTAATCATGACTTACCAAACATCCGACTGTCATATTTTCTATTCATTCTTTCTCTATAGCATAGACATTCAAACAATTCAATTTGTAAAAATTTCGGTAGAGTTTCCTCTATACTTCTTACTACCTTATTCCTACACACAGCCCAGAAAACACATCTAATGCCTCACAGGGCGATCACAAATACCAGTAACATTTAGCTCAAGTTCTTATGTCAAAGTCTATCAATATCAATAAGGCAGGAAACATACCTTTTGGACTAATAACTTCAGTTCTCATCAATTACTTCATAGCGGCATAATCAACTGCTTATCCACAATCAAAATAGTTAGGGTTAGAAGCAGGGACATCACATCCTATAATTTAGCTCTACGGCACGATCTGAGATAAGAAGGAAGGGTTAATGGTTCCTAAATGCCCTGCAGTCTCATGTTTAGCCTCCAGCTTCTCCTTATCCCGAGTTTATCCTTAACGCTCCACTCCAATAATATTTTTGAACGACTTGCGCATTACAACAAAACCGGAAAATGACCTTGCCCTTAACTTCCCGCAATTGTCTTACCCTGCTCCGACGTACGAAAAGCGGGATATAACACCTTTAGTCTTCAACTTGTATTTCAATCGCAACTTCAATATCTTTCCCAACATATATCTTTCCTACCTTTGCTTACCTGTGTGCTTAGTAACTTCCAACATCATCAATCCCTTTCTTCTATCGCTGCCATTAATCAGCTGCAATCACAAATCAGGGTAAGGAGTCCCATCTCCTATGACTTGGCTCTATGGCACGATCTCAGATGTGAAAGAAGAGTAACCACCCTAGATGCCCCGTAGCCTCCTGTTTATAAGTGTGGCGCGCTACACACCATAAACAAGACTCTACTGGACACGACTTTGCAGACAACCCCTAGGACGAACTGCTCTGATACCAATTTGTCACACCCTTAATCCGATAGGGTGTGATGGGCACCCGACCCTTACCTAGGGCCGAGCGAACCCGCAGACTTTTGTAATACACATAATCATACTGGGCCCGCAAAACGTGTCAAAATGCAGAAGGAAAATTTTCAAAGAACATCATACTTTTCGTCTTGTTCAAATCAAATAAAATGCTAGTCATAACGAATGCAGCAACATAATGCGTGCGATATATCGGCTTACATAGCCGATTACAAAACAAATCTGCAGATAATGCATAATAATACATCGGCTTACGCACCGCTCACAAACCCGACATATCACACACACGACACTGTCTGCAAAGTCTCTAACTTAACTCCAGATACCATACAAAAGCATTCTGACATCGGCAGCACTCCGGAGGAAATGGAGCTCGCCAATCCAGCCGGAACATCTTCTGCTAACATCACCTACTCATCTGTGGGTACCTGCGCGGCATGAAACGCAGCCCCCAAAACAAAAGGGGGTCAGTACGGAATATGTACTGAGTATGCAAAGCCGAAAGTACAGAAAACGAAATCATAACCGAAGTCAGGAGTACAGAAAGTGAGCATAATAACCCGAATACCAAAGTACTTACATCTGACATACAAATCATACATAAGGGGTTCAGAAGACAAATAAGATAATAAGAATGTCAAAATGCTTCGCTTTCTTTTGAAGAACATTTCTGTCTCGTATATACGGAAAATCAAACATATCATATGAGCTGAAATTAATCGAATGCCGAGGAACGTACGGCCCGATCCATAAATAGTATAATAATGTCGAGGAACGTACGGCCCCATCCATATATAATGCAATAATGCCGAGGAACGTACGGCCCGATCCATATATAACTTAATAATGCCGAGGAACGTACGGCCCGATCCATATATAATATAATAATCATAAACATACCGTACCCAGCCCTCTAGTGAGGGACTCGGTAAATCGAATCATATCGTCATATTATCACATATCATATCGTATCATCAGATCATCACATATCATATCATATCATATCACATACGGTCCGTAATGGGACCCGACGGACGGAACGTGGTCGCCACTCCATCTAGGCGCCACAACACATCATACTTAGGAATATTGTATACCTCCGAACACATCATACTCCGTATCACATCATATATCATATCACATCATACTTCGAAAATCACATCATACTTCGAAAATCACATCATACTTCGGAATATAACATAGTGCGCACGAACATAATCGGCCCGGGATCCGGCGAAAGAAGTAATAACAGAATGCACGAGCAGAATCGTAGGAAATCATATGCAATGCCAAACATTCACAAAAACTCAATAGAGTAATCAAACGAGAACTATTGTTTATAAGCCAAACAGTAGTCAAAACAGACTTTCTTCCGAATGTCACTCGGGAACATATCAAATCGAACTTCAGAAACCATAGTTACGTATCGGAATCATAAGTATACGAATCATTATTTCAGACTCAACAGACAAATATATAATCATACTCGGGGGTCGAAAAGGTAGTCATATTGAATTCTTTCAAAAGCCATCAGAATTGTACAGAAGAAGATCGTGGGACCCACGGACGAGCGTCAGCCCCATCCGGGCTCGCCTACGAAAATCATAGTCATCATATGTTATCGAATCATTCTTACAAACTCAAAAGATAAGTAAAATGATCGTACTTGAAATCGGAATAATAGTCATACCATATCCTTTCAAAAATCGTCAGAAGCACATAAGGAAAGTCGCGGGGCCCACGGAGGGGTGTCGACTCAAGTCGGGCCCGCCCATAAAAATTTAAGTCATCATACGTCATAGATTCATTTTTGAGCATATCGAAGCGATCCGGTTCTGTCTGTGAAAGTTACGGACTTTCGTAGTTTTCGGAATCATTTAGGAACAAAACTCTTTTAAAAACCAAACTTTTATGCAACTTTTGAAACTTAGTCATACAAAAGACGTATAAACCATAGCTTGACCATATAAGGATGCCAACATTAAAAGCAAATACGACTCATAAACGTGCTCGGATTTTTAAGAATAGAATTACCCCGAAGCTCATAACATATCACAACCTAGCCATATCTAAGACATGCCAAAAGAAGGAAAGGTAAGCTTTACATACCTTGATTGCTTCCTAAGCTAATCCAAACTCAAGTCTCGGCTTCTCAAAATCTACAACACGTCATTAGACACCAAACATTAGTCATAGGCACCTCGGAATCCCATTTTAAGCTCGCACTTTATTTACAAAAATTTGGGCAGCATTTCCCCCCGTAAATTCAACACCCGAGAATTTAACTCGGCCAAATTCATCAACAACAATACCAACAAACATTCTAACAACATCAACCATTAATTCAAAACGCACTTTAACATCAACAACCTTTTTTCGCACAATGCGACGGCATTCCAATTACGTTCAAATCAACATATATAATCAACCCAACATCATTGCCCACGCGTTCAAATACCAATCCAAAACCATTCAAACATGATTCAATAACATTTCCAACAATCCACAAAATTATTCAAAACAACTCAACCAAAACATAAGGCAACCCGAAACCTTCCAAGTCCAAAGAAATATCAACAACGCATTTCTTTTCTTCCAAATTCATAAACCATACTAACAATCCATACTTTAACAACATTAATCTCAAAAATACAAGAAACCATATTAAGATCACATTAGGTTCCAAAACAGCCCACATGATTTCAACTTCACTTTGAACCATTAAGCCTTCATTTTACAACATAGAATCTACAACACAACATCCTAAACATACCAAATGAAATTAGTTCTTCACTTCTACCTTACACCACACATACACGGCCACAACACAACAATTACAACTTCAACTCGAATCATTCAATACCTTCATTCTCATCACATAATCCATGACAACAACAACCAAAATATAATAAATAAAATTAGTTCATCATATTCTACAAACAACACATATACACGGCCACATACCAACTTCCATATTTCCATGAATTTCATCCATTTCCACTTACTACAACATGCACAAACACCTATTAAACATGTAAAGATGATTAAATCTTACCTTCCACTTAACCTCTCGGCTAGAATTGGTAAATTGCGACAACAAGCGGTTTTCTTGTTCCAACAACTACTCCACGTTGACGAGGACCTTCCAATTAGTAGAAAAGCTTGAAGCAAACAATTTTTCATGATCAATTTCATGGGCAAGTTTCGGCCATTTTTTTTTTTTTTTCTTTCTCTTAGTGTTTCTTGAAATTTCTAGGAGAAGAAATGGTGAAGATGACTTAAATTAGTCATCTTTCTCTACATATATAATTTGCACATGTGGCCCTATGGCCCACAAGTCATGTGCATGGCCACATGACTTTTCTTTTCATGAATTTTAAGTTTCCACAACTTCACTTTTGGCCCCAAATTTTCATGAAATGTCTAGCTTTCCATAATTCATCTTTTGGTCCCAAATTTTCTTATTCCAAATTTACCCTTAACATTCCATACCAATAAAAAGATGAATATGCAACTTATGTACTTTTAACAAAATCGGAAAAAATTGCAACCTTATCCTCAACTTGTCACAACCGACTTAGAATATTCCAACGTACAAAGTACGGGGTATAACATCCTTTCCCCCTTTAGAACATTCGTCCTCGAATGTTCAACTAGTCGTATGGGGTCTTAAGGATCTCGATTTAAACTTTTCCTTCTTGTAATTCCCTTTACTCAACTTGTAACATTCTAGGCACATTATCTCGTGTCGCCTCTTAATCTTTAACTCAACCCTTCCTTATTCGTTCCATAGCTTGTTTTTCCATTTCACACTTGCCTTTGTATTCTAGCTACATAGATCACATCATAGCCTTGGCCACTTTCACACTAGGCTTCACTTATTTTCATAACAATCCCCATTATATTCACGTCATATCTTATTCGTAACCAATCCCATAATATAACACTTCTTAACTTTTTACCCTTTCTAATCCACTTTATGCTTAATATCTCGCAAGCTTTCTTATCAATATATCCATATCCATCACAATTCTTTTTCTCCTTACTCTTGTCTTAATCATACTATTACTTCTTTCTCGAGGTCAGCCATACTCGCAACTTACTCAAATCTTACCATTACGGTGGACGCGGCCTTTCAAGTCGCATTACAAACCTACATCTCATTTTCTCTTTATTTCTAGGAAAATTTCGGCAGAGTTTCCTCTATATTTCTTACTATCTCAAAACCTGTGCACAGGAAATACCAACAATGCCTCGCAGGGCCAAAATACATATAGACATATCATATCATATCGCAGCCACACAGGGCTCCCAATATCATCAACGGTACACAAATGATAAACATACCTCGTATGCCCAACTCAAACTGCACCCGTTACACTTTCTTGTTTACTTTCCCCCTTTAGTCTTCAACTTGTATTTCAATCGCAACTTCAATATCTTTCCCAACATATATCTTTCCTACCTTTGCTTACTGTGTGCTTAGTAACTTCCAACATCATCAATCCCTTTCTTCTATCGCTGCCATTATTAAATTTCGCAATCACAAGATTAGGCAAGGTGGAGTCCCATCTCCTATGACTTGGCTCTATGGCACGATCTCAGATGTGAAAGAAGAGTAACCACCCTAGATGCCCCGTAGCCTCCTGTTTATAAATGTGGCGCGCTACACACCATAAACAAGACTCTACTGGACACGACTTTGCAGACAACCCCTAGGACGAACTACTCTGATACCAATTTGTCACACCCTTAATCCGATAGGGTGTGATGGGCACCCGACCCTTACCTAGGGCCGAGCGAACCCGCAGACTTTCGTAATACACATAATCATACTGGCCCGCAAAACGTGTCAAAATGCAGAAGGAAAATTTTCAAAGAACATCATACCTTTCGTCTTTTCAAATAAAATAAAATCGTAGTATAACAATCAGCGTAACATAATGCGTATGATATATCGGCTTACATAGCCGATTACAAAACAAATCGTAACATAATGCATAATAATACATCGGCTTACGAAGTCGCTCACAAAACGACATATCACACACACGACACCAATCGCAAAGTCTCTAACTTAACTCCGATACCATACAAAAGCATTCGACATCGGCGGCCTCCGGAGGAAATGGAGCTCGCCAATCCAAAGTACTTACATCGAACATCTACTCTTCGCTAACATCACCTACTCATCTGTGGGTACCGCGCCATAAATAGTATAATAATGGCATGAAACGCGACCCCCGAAGATAAATATAATGTCGGTATATAATATAATAATCGGAATATGTACCGAGTATGCAAAGCACAAATACGTAAAAATCGAAATCATAACCGAAGTCGGGGTACGGAAAGTGAGCATATAACCCGAATACCAAAGTACTTACATCCGACATACAAATCATACATAAGGGGTTCGAAGACAAATAAGATAATCGAATGTCAAAATGCTTCGCTTTCTTTTGAAAACATTTTCGTCTCGTATATACGGAAAATCAAACATATCATATGAGTCGACATTAATCGAATGCCATAAAAATTTAAGAGGAACGTACGGACCCGATCCATAAATAATAATAATGCCGTAAATTGAACGTACGGCCCGATCCATATATAATATAATAATGCCGAGGAACGTACGGCCCGATCCATATATAATATAATAATGCCGGGAAAAGTTACACGTACGGCCCGATCCATATATAATATAATAATCATAAACATACGTATAAACCATAGCTTGACCATATAGTGAGGGACTTATCATCACATCATATCACATATCATCACATATCATATCGTATCATCATAGATATCACATATCATATATATATATACACATACGGTCCGTAATGGGACCCGCGGACGGAACGTGGTCGCCACTCCATCAAACGGGCGCCACAACACATCATACTTCGGAATATTGTATCCTCCGAACACATCATACCGTATCACATCATACTTCGAAAATCACATCATACTTCGAAAATCACATCATACTTCGGAATAAAGGGACTTATTTTCAAAAATAGAAGCAACATAAAATATGTGCGCACGATGAACATAACCACCGGCAAATCTCGGGATCGGAAAAAGTAATAATATCGAACGAGGTCTCGGGAACCGTAACATCCGAGTATACACAAATCATATGCAATGCCAAACATTCACAAAAACTCAATAGAGTAATCAAACATCATTTTTTTATAAGCCAAATGACCATACTGGTCAAAATCGACTTTCTTCGAATGTCACTCGGGAACATATCAAATCGAACTTCAAAACCATAGTTACGTATCGGAATCATAAGTATACGAATCATTATTTCGGACTCAACGAAAAATATATAAAATCATACTCGGGGGTCGGAAAGGTAGTCATATTGAATTCTTTCAAAAGCCATCGAACTTATTCTCGAATTCTCCAAGATACGAGAAGATCGCGGGACCCACGGACGAACCAACAACAAAACAACACCAACAATCATTCCAACAATCTCATAACCACGAAAATCATAGTCATCATATGTTATCGAATCATTATTACAACTCAAAACATAATCAAACTATATTCACAGTCATCAATAAAACAAATCGGAATAATAGTCATACATATCCTTTCAAAAATCGTCGACAATACATAAAAAGTCGGAACTTGAGGGGTAACTAAGTCGTCGCCCATAAAAATCATATCATCATATTCATAAATCATTTTTAGCATATCACAAAGATAAGTAAACTCTTTCATAAAAAGTCCACAATATACGGTCATAAACTTATTCATCATATTTTCTTTCAACACACAAACGGAGTTTATCTAAGAAAAGTCATTTAACTCAAAACATCTTTTTTAAAAACCAAACTTTTATGCAACTCCTCAACTTGTCTTCTTGCCCATAAAATTTAAGTCATCATAAACGTCATAGAATCATTTTTGGATCGAAGCATATCAAAGCGATCCTTGATTTTTCTAAGTCTTGAGATCCCTTAAGTGAAACCATTACGGACTTTCGTAGTTTTCGGAATCATTTAGGAACAAAACTCTTTTAAAAACCAAACTTTTATGCAACTTTTGAAACTTAGTCATACAAAAGACGTATAAACCATAGCTTGACCATATAAGGATGCCAACATCAAAAGCAAATACGACTCATAAACGTGCTCGGATTTTTAAGAATAGAATTACCCCGAAGCTCATAACATATCACAACCTAGCCATATCTAAGACATGCCAAAAGAAGGAAAGGTAAGCTTTACATACCTTGATTGCTTCCTAAGCTAATCCAAACTCAAGTCTCGGCTTCTCAAAATCTACAACACGTCATTAGACACCAAACATTAGTCATAGGCACCTCGGAATCCCATTTTAATCTCGCACTTTATTTACAAAAATTTGGGCAGCATTTCCCCTATAAATTCAACCACCCCGAGAATTTAACTCGGCCAAATTCATCAACAACAATACCAACAAACATTCTAACAACATCAACCATTAATTCAAAACGCACTTTAACATCAACAACCTTTTTTTCGCACAATGCGACGGCATTCCAATTACGTTCAAATCAACATATATAATCAACCCAACATCATTGCCCACGCGTTCAAATACCAATCCAAAACCATTCAAACATGATTCAATAACATTTCCAACAATCCACAAAATTATTCAAAACAACTCAACCAAAACATAAGGCAACCCGAAACCTTCCAAGTCCAAAGAAATATCAACAACGCATTTCTTTTCTTCCAAATTCATAAACCATACTAACAATCCATACTTTAACAACATTAATCTCAAAAATACAAGAAACCATATTAAGATCACATTAGGTTCCAAAACAGCCCACATGATTTCAACTTCACTTTGAACCATTAAGCCTTCATTTTACAACATAGAATCTACAACACAACATCCTAAACATACCAAATGAAATTAGTTCTTCACTTCTACCTTACACCACACATACACGGCCACAACACAACAATTACAACTTCAACTCGAATCATTCAATACCTTCATTCTCATCACATAATCCATGACAACAACAACCAAAATATACTAAATAAAATTAGTTCATCATATTCTACAAACAACACATATACACGGCCACATACCAACTTCCATATTTCCATGAATTTCATCCATTTCCACTTACTACAACATGCACAAACACCATTAAACATGTAAAGATGATTAAATCTTACCTTCCACTTAACTTCTCCTCTCGCTAGAATTGGTAAATTGCGACAACAAGCGATTTTCTTGTTCCAACAACTACTCCACGTTGACGAGGACCTTCCAATTAGTAGAAAAGCTTGAAGCAAACAATTTTTCATGATCAATTTCATGGGCAAGTTTCGGCTCCTTGGCCGTTTTTTCCTCTTTTTTTTTTTTTCTCTTGATGTTTCTTGAAATTTCTAGGAGAAGAAATGGTGAAGATGACTTAAATTAGTCATCTTTCTCTACATATATAATTTGCACATGTGGCCCTATGGCCCACAAGTCATGTGCATGGCCACATGACTTTTCTTTTCATGAATTTTAAGTTTCCACAACTTCACTTTTGGCCCCAAATTTTCATGAAATGTCTAGCTTTCCATAATTCATCTTTTGGTCCCAAATTTTCCTTATTCCAAATTTACCCTTAACATTCCATACCAATAAAAAGATGAATATGCAACTTATGTACTTTTAACAAAATCGAAAAAAATTGCAACCTTATCCTTAACTTGTCGCAACCGACTTAGAATACGATTCTTGTTCTCATCATGAAATATTAATAAGATGCACCCTTTTCTTTCTCCCTTCATTTATTTCTTATTTCCCTTTGCGATACCATAGCTTGCTCGTATGTATGTCTATCCCCCGTGTATTCATCCTATTTCCTTTGCAATCGTATCTCTATTCCAAGTCCATTGTCTTATGCTGTCAATGTTTACCTTTGGCCAAACTTACTAATTTATCAAACGTCTTATCGTCGATAGTCACATAACTTCCTTTAACCAATTAATTAGCGTACTTTCTCTTACTTTTGTCCTCAGGATCCTTCTTGAATTCCTTTGTTCCTAAAGTGCACTTTCCCATTTGCCATTTGATTTTATCCTGAACCCACGGCTTATTACGCCTCCCCTCTTTTGACCAACTAGTCAAACTTATACCTCGCGATTATTTTGAAATTCTAATTGTAAAGCTCATACGCTCCTAATTTCCCTCGGGCTATTCTAGTTTCTCATATTCTTTTTTCGTATGTCTAAATATGTAGGTTTTCCTAGCCTATCTTCCTACGTCCTAATTGAAAATCCTAGCGACATAACTTTACTTAAAAATCTTTACCTGTACTTGTATCCCGTCTCTTGGTCTGAGATAATCAACCTCGCACCCTTTACTTTCCTATAGCAACCGAATTGATCCTTACAATATTTTATCTTCACTTGTACACCTACTCTCTTCTCTCCATACACATAAAAAACATCGCACCTAATTTCTCTACCGTCAAATAACCTTCACAACACTCGTCTAAAAAAAAATTATGAGGTGAAGCCTCCTTATAAGGATTAGCAAGAAATGCACCACATATTCCTAAGGTTGGTACAATCTCTACTTCCTTCGTCGGCCAAGCAACATCACATTTAGAAGTTATATAAACAATCCAAAAGACAATCATAATTGCAAACAAACATACCTAACCATTTCTCATTCTTAAGTTCGAGGTCATCGTTAATACACCAAGTAACTCGACC
>NC_081346.1:41414923-41420841 GCF_029784015.1 Lycium ferocissimum
CACATCCCCTTTTTTTCCCCTTATGGCACTAAAATTCCTAAAATTTGCCAAAATCTCTTTGGTCATGTTTCCCAAATGTTAGTTCAAGTGTCTAGAAGTAGAATCTCAAGTGACACTTGTCTACCGAAATTTAAAGCACTTCCTCGTAAATACATCATCCTCAACATTCAACTCCGGCCAAATTTTAATCAACAACAATCCGGAATTCAACCCGGCCAATCTAGCAACATCAATGCCAATATTCATGCTAGCAATCTCAATAACCAAACCAAAGTACATCCTAACAATTTAATCAACATATTACTTTCTTCAAAACCTTCCAACTTCCATAATAACAATAACAACTCAATAATTCATATACCAACAATATCATACAAGTCTCATTATTTCCCATGCATGCAAGAATCATTATATTCAATTCAAGTACTTCAATCACAAGTCTCCAACTACACCTTCGCAAGATTATTATGCATTCATTAACAACATAGTATCCACAACACAACAACAACCAAAATACTAAAAATAAAACTAACTCATTTTCCTCCACACCCCAACAATTATCCACGGCTACCACATACACAATACTCACGGCTAACATCAAGTATACACAACCACAACCTCTCCAAGATTATTCAACCTCCATTCTCAACACAATATCCACAATAATAACAACTAACACTAGATAAAATAATTAAAAACATAATTCCACACACACATACATATATATATATATACGGCCACCACCCCCCTTTTTCATATCTCTCATGAATTTCACTTCTTTTTGTATACTACAACATGCAATAATATCCATAACATGTAAAAGAGAATAAATTCTTACCTCCTCCTTTAATCCTCCAACTTGCTTGAATTTCCACTTATGAGTTTGTGTTTTTCTTGCTTCAATAACCACTCCACTTTGTTAGTGACCCTTCCATGGAGTGTTTGGGTGGAAGAAAATAATTTTGGAGGAAAAATTTTCCAAAGTTCTTGTGAATATAGGGGTGGCCGAACAGCCCTTATGATTTCTCCTTCTTTTCTTTGTTCTCCAAGTCTTGAATTTTCTAGAGAATTATGGAATGAAGATGACTTGGTCATCTTTTTAATTGTCACTTACACCCCACATGGGCTTGGGCCATGCCCATGGCGGTTGGGCCACTTTAAAATTTTTAAAAAATTTCAAGCCCAATTGTATTTTCATGACAAGTAGTAATTCATAAAACCATTTTCCAAATTCCAAGTTTACCCTTCGCCTTCCTTTATATTTCCATGTGTGGCGTAGTGCAAATTTCTCTTTTATGCCCTTGACCTTTCTTAATAATTCCGCTTCTAAATGCTTCGCAAGCCATTCGTATGCTTAACAAAATAAAAATAAGACCTTGCTCATCGTCCTCCCGCAATTGTCTTGAATTATCCGATTGCACAAAATGCGGGATATAACGGGGAATGTTCCTAAGGGGAAGGAATTATTACACCCAAGTTTCTGTACATTGAGATTTATTAGGAGTTAGCTAGTTAACTATAGACACCGGAGTTATCGTCGAAAGGATGCAAGATCTTTGGTGCTCGTTTTGCAATACAAGAGTCCGAGTTCGTGTAATAGGTTATGGAAGGAAAGTTAAGGAAAAGGCCATTTTCCGGTTTTGATTTAATGCGCAAGTCGCTTATAAATATTATTGGCATGGAATGTTAAGGGCAAACTTGGAATTCGGAAACTATTATATTTCAAGGATTAAGTGTACATGTGGACAAGATGACTAGGTAAGCAATAAAATTGGTCATCTTTATGACTTAAGGGAAATTCTAGAAACTTGGAGAAAAAGAAAGAAAAAAAAAAGAATAAAGGAGCCATGTGGCCGGCCACCTTGGTGTGGGCCATGGCCACATGGTTGGCTACTAATTGAAATAAAAGATGACTAAGTCATCTTATTTCACCATTCTCTTCACTTGGAAACTTCAAGAAAATTTGAGAGAAATCATCAAGCCTATTCGGCCAAGAACACAAAAAATTTGAGGGGTCAGAATTGATTACCAAAAATTATTTTCTCCTAGTTTCTCTACTAATTGGAAGGTTCTCGTCGACGTGGAGTGGTTGTTAGAACAAGAAAACTGCTCGTTGTGGTGTTTCACCAAAGCTAGCCGTGGGAGAAGTTGTGGGAAAAGGTAAGATTTAATCCTCCCTTACATGTTCTATGGATGATTTGAGCATGTTATAGTATATGGAAATGAATGGAATTCATGAAACTATGGATTATGGTGTTGGCCGAATAGGTGCATATGTGTGGAAGTGAAGAATCAACTTTGTTTAACATGTTTTGGTTGTTGTTGTGAATTCTATGTGATGGAAATGAAGGTATTGAATGGTTTAAATTGAAGTTGTGATTGTTGTAGGTTGGGCGTACATGTAGTATTATATAGGGATGAGGGACTAATTTTATTTAGTATGTTTGAAATGTTGTGTTGCGGATTCTATGATGAAAATGAATGTTTGATGACTCATGTTGATGTTGCAATTGTTGTGAGCTGTTTTGGAGAGTAATATGATGTTAATATAGGTTTTTGTGTTCATAAGAATGATGATTGTTAGCATGCGGATTGTTGGTATAGTTTATGAATTTGGTAGAACGATTAAATGGTTGAATAGTGAATTGACTAGTTATGGAAATTGGAAAACAGCGTGTGCATTTGTTTATGGAATATTTTGATATGGGAAATGATATTATTGATGTTGATATTGTTGTTGTTGGTTGATGAATTGAGAATTCGGGCCAGGCACCCAAACGGGGGAGATCTTTCGATTTTTGTGAGAATATAAAATAGTTTAAGTTGGAACTTGATATAAGTATGTAATACGGAGACAAACATTAGTGTGAATCCTCTCGAATGTAGATTTGCGAGCTCGGGCAGATAGACGTAGCCAATAGGAGGTCGAGCAGGTATGTTAAGGCCTCGCCACTTTTCTGCTGGCATGTCTTAGTTGAGAATAAGTTGTGGCACGAACTTCGAGGCAACTCTATTCGGTGATCGAGCATGTTTATGATTCTAATTGGCTTCTTGATATTTGTATTCTTAATGTGGTCAAATCTAGTCCTTATATCGTTTGTATAACCAAGTTTCAAAAATTGCATAAAGATTTTGCTTTCAAAAAAGTTTGTTTCTAAACGATTCCGAAACTACGAAGGTCTAAAGTAACTTTCACGAACTTGAAACCAGGATCGCCTCGATATGATCAAAAATGATTCCATGATGTATGATGACTATGTTTTCCATAGGCGGGCCCCGACTCTCGTCGACACCGTTCGTGGGTCCCGCGACTCCCCTTTATGTACTTCTGACGACTTTTGAAAGGATACGATATGACTATGATATATGACCATGATATATGAATATGATATATGAATGTGATATATGACTATGATATATGAATATGACATATGAATATGATATATGTATATGTATATGTATATGGGAATATGGAAAAGGGCGAGAGCGTTATATACGCGTAACCACCGAATCGGTTCGGTATGATATGACATGATACGCGTCCCCGGACGCGGGGATATGCGGATATGGATCGGGTCGTACGTTCCTCGCACTATTATATTATATATGGATCGGCCGTACGTTCTGTGACTATTATATTATATATGGATCGGGCCGTACGTTCCTCGGCACTATTATATTATATATGGATCGGGCCGTACGTTCCTCGGCACTACTATATTATATATGTGGATCGGGCTGCACGTTTCGCAGCAATATAATATTATATATATCTATGGATCGGGCTGGACGTTCCGCAGCACTAAGCATGCATGATATCCGCCTAAAAGGCACTCAGATGCACAGGTTGCTCTTTATCCCATGATATGATATGTCCTATGTTTTCATTTTGTTACAATTCATGCTGTGTATCCTTCTCTGCGTTGTTACTCATGCCTTACATACCGATTACATTGCTCGCATGCGCGTCCCTTTGTGGACGGTCGCGTTCATGCCCGCCGAGTAGACGGTAAGACGCGCATCCGATCCCTAGGGGCCCCACGGCGGCATATTGGAAGCGCTCCGGTTGTTCGAGCTTCGGTTTACCGGTACTTTTGTGTACATATTTGGGCACGGTGGGAATCCGCCCCGACTTGTGGATATATGTATCTTATTTAGAGGCTCATGTACGTACGTGTACGGTAAAATGTTTGTAGTCTGCTCGCCTTTATGGATGTATAATCTTTTGGTAAAATCCACTGACACTCGTTCACGAGTATGCTATTGATGATTATGTTGAGTTAGATATGATTGTGTCGTTCATATGGCCCACTCAGTAGCACGAATAGGATACATGATAAGAGGTGCCGGTAGGATACTATCGGGCACCCGTCATGGCCTCTGGTGGGGTCGTAACACATACAAGTGCATGCAGTCAGTCATTTAAGTTTATGAGTTCAGATCTTATCCATGATTCTTCTATATATATATATATATATATATATATATATATATATATATATATATATATGTTGTTCTTATGCCTTACATACTCAATACATTATCATCTTTGACTCCTCGTTGCTCGGGGGCTACGTTCATGCCCGCGAGTACAAAGAGACGGACGGGAGTGGTCCGGCTCGGTAGGACCTCTAGATGCCGGTGGTCGGCACGCTCCATTCGATCCGGAGCTACGATCGATTTTGGTATGCCCCTTTTGAGATGTGTATGCATATGGGTATGAAGAGGCCGCCCGTCCCGTCCTTTCTACGGCTTTTTTATTCCGGTAGAGGGTGCGACGGACGCTGTTGTATGTAACCGTCAGATGATGCAGCCTTGTCGGCTTCTATCTGCACTATTCTTCAGTATGTATGTGTATATAAAGATTGTACAGAGTCATGATGTTTCTCTTTTATGAGATCAGTTCATGCCATTTATGGGCCCTTGATGTTCAGTATGTTTCAGATACGTGTTTAGGGGTGTTTGGTCGCTAGAGGTCAGACCCCCATCACGGCTCATCGGTTTGGGTCGTGACATGAAGAGCAGGGCTGAGGATATTTCGAAGACAGTTTTTTGGACGAGATATGGGCATTATGAGTTTCTGGTGATGTCATTTGGCTTACCAATGCCTGGCTGCATTCATGACTTTGATGAATGGCATCTGTAAGCCATTCCTGACTCCTTTGTGATTGTGTTTATTGATGATATATTGGTGAATTCCTAGAGTAGAGAGGAGCATGAGAGCCATCTTCGTACTGTGCTTGGGTTGTTGAAGAAGAATAGTTTGTTTGCCAAGTTTTCGAAGTGCCAGTTTTGGTCAGAGTCTGTGATATTCTTGGGCCACGTTGTGTCTAAGAACGGGATCATGGTTGATCCTCAGAAGATTGAGGTTGTGAGACATTGGGCGAGGCCCACTACTGTTGTCACGACCCAAATCGATGGGCCATAACAAGTGCCCGGTCACTACTGACCAAGCACTCCTGTGCTTGCATTTACTTTTCACTGACTATCCTGGGCCCATACACAATATGTAACCGAGGCTGTCTTGTCTCCGAACAATCAACATAAAGGCATCGTACCGGGAACTCACACGTACATATAAACACAAATGCGGAAATATGACGCAATAAATTCATGCATACATATATGCGCATGCAACAGATGAGCGCGACGAGGGGGTGTATAAATCATGTTACGTATGTTTGTCCCTGAGGCATACATCGTCTGTTATAGAAATGACGGGACAAGGCCTGCCGTGCCCATATATGTACGCATGTGAATAACGGCTACCAAAAGGGGTGTAGCCACGGATTAATGGAAGCATGCGAGGCGGTGGCCGAGGGGAGGTCCTGCTGTGCCCGAATACGTCGGCCCGGGGCGGTCACCGCGGGCATGAACGCAGCCTAAAGAAGGGACGCGACGAATAATGTCAAAGGGGT
>NC_081346.1:41420941-41427628 GCF_029784015.1 Lycium ferocissimum
TTGTTTGATCTATTTGGGCCGGCGGGGTCTCCGTCCCGTCACGATTCGTCCTTTCGTCTTATAGTCTCGCGGGACATAGTATACGGGTCGCCTACTTTCGTATGACCGTGTGTTTGCACCGTTGTGGCGGTGGCGATTCCCCGCCGCGCGGCCGGCCCGCATTTGTATATGATATTTTGTTGGCCGGCGGCGGTCCGCGTATGTATATGATATTCGTCGTCCCGCGTGGCCTTGTTGGTATTTTCGCGCGTGGTTATTTTGGGTTAGTCCATAAAACAAAGGAAACTCTCCCGAAATTTTTCCGGAAATTATCTAAGTTTGAAATATAGCCTCACTGCTTTTGTTATAAATATTTGAATCGGTTAGTTATGATGCGAGTTTGCGTTGGATAGATAGGTTAGGGTCTTTCGGATCGGCATCTAGTCACGGCCACGGGGTTGGGTCGTGACAAGTGGTGTATGGAATTGGAATGGAAATGGATTAATTTTGTTTAGTATGTTAGTTGTGTGTTGTTGTCACACCCCAATCTTTATCAGGGCGTGATGGGCAACTTTCGACTTTCGAGTCGAGCGAACCCATAAACGTTCGCGTTACATTAAAACATGTCATTTCAAAAAATTTTAAAACATGAAACTTTTCAAAATAGAGATCAATGCCTTTATACAGATTGGAAACCTTCTAAATCACGTAATTTTACCAACCGACAACATGCGAAAATACACACTCTTTAACATCTATAAATCGATTCGCGCTCCTCGTCACCCTATCCATAGGACACCGTGCGCAAAGTCTCTAGGATATACAAATATCATGACATAAGTGCTTGACTCGGCAACACTCGAATCGAAATGGAGCTCGCCATCTCTGCCGGAACATCTTCTAAAAAATAACTTCAATCCGGGGTACATTTGCATGAAACGGCCCAAAGAGGGGGGCACGGAAGATGTACTTCGAATATGTAAAGCATCTGCGAAGCATGAATCGAGAAAAGTAAAAACAAAGAAGCAAATTTAGGATGCCCGTATGAATTTAATGTCTAAAGAAAATAATTACTTCCCCGACGGCGCTCCGCCTAATAATAATAATAATAGTAATAACAATGATAGTAATAATCCCCGGTGGTGTGTCGGTCCCGACATACGTCTATCCTGGCCTTCGGGCATGCCGGTCCCGAAATAAATGATGGCCCCTTCGGGCATGCCGGCCCAACATACGTCTATCCCGGCCCCTTCGGACATGTCGGCCCCGACATAAAATGATGGCCCCTTCCGGGCATGCCGGTCCGGCATGACGTCTATCCCGGCCCCTTCGGACATGCGCCTGACATAATACCCTAGCCCCTTCGGGCATGCCACTGTGACATACGGCTACCAGCCGCCCGGGCGTGCCACTCGTGACATAATACTAATCCTAGCCCCCGGGCATAATAATAATAATAATAATAATAGTAATAGCGTTATGGAATGTAGACATAAGTCGTAAATGGAATGAAATAATAAAATTGCACACACTTCCCTGAGTGGTTTTGGAAAAATCGAATAATAAAATATCGCACTCCCTTCGGAGTGGTTTTTGAAAAGTCTAAATAATAAAATATCGCACTCCGCCGAGTGGTTTGAAAATAAATTTTTTTACTTCTTTGTACAAAACTAGTTCTTTTAAAAATCATTAGTGAACTACAAACGCGTCTCAAATTAATCCGAATTAGCATAAGAAAATTTACGACCATATGCACGCAAACCAATGTTAAGACTCATTAGACACGTTTACTTACCGAGACACAGAAAGCTCGAAACGGGTTTTCGAGTCAATCCGACTTAGTATGAAGAAGTTACGAGCATTTGAAGTACAGAACATTCTACACGTGTTTCGAAGCCATTTTTGGGAAAGAAGCCATAATCATATTAGGAACACTATTGCACAACAAGGTATATTAGAAAACTTAATGAAACAGTTAAAATACTATCGTTTAGTAGTCGGGACAATAGCCAAAAGTTTCCTTTACTTATCGCACATAAATAAGTCAAATGGAGCAATACAGAAGGGTCTCGGGAATTGTGGGCCCACTTCAGGTCAAGTCGGGGTGGCGTACATAAATTACGAACATTAAGCCTTGTGAAGTCATCTACGAAAGTTTCGGGGCAATCTAGTTCGTTTGTGAAAGATACGGATGTGTAAACTATTTTTCTATCAAAACATAAAGTACCTAATTCAATTACATTGAATAAATAAGGGTCAAAATTAGGCTCGGATTTCTAGGAACCGAGTTTCCCCCGAGGCTTGTATCATAACCTATTATGTCTAGGACATGCCAAAGAAGGAAAGCTAAGGCTTTACATACCTTTTCCGCTTCTTACTCTTCTCCAATTTCAAGTTCCGAATGCCCCAAAATCTACAATTGGTCACAGATACCAAACATTGATTATAAGCCTTTAAGTATTCAATCTTAAATCAACACTTGTCCACAAAAATTTGGGCAGCATCTCCCCTGTTTATATGCCTAGCCCAGAAATTTACAATTCGGAACCAACACATCAACAACAATACCAAATATATTACCATCATTTTCAACACCAACATATACTTTGTGTAAAATAGCCCGCGCATTTATTTTCCAAATTTTCCAACTAACCAATTCGCGATATAACTATTTAATAATTTTATTTTCATAAAGAAGTCGAAATTAACACTAACAACATTAATAACAACATCCTCCGCATTCTACAAGTTAAATACATTTGTTTTCATCCAAAATTTTCTTCAAACCCCATTCCACAATCCAACCATACCAACAAACGAATTTATCGCGCTATTTTCTTCGTTCTAATCCGTTAAAACTCTAAATAAACTTGTTAACAATGAAAAGGAACCTTATTCATACCTTAAGTGCACAGCCACAATGTCCACCCTCATCTCTTTAGTTGATTTTTAGCTCAAATCGAAGGCAACGCGACGTAAAACACTTTTCTCTTCATGGGCTTCGGGATTCGGGGCTCCGATTTTGGTCAAAAATTGGTTTTCTCTCTAGGCTCTCCTCTCCCTTTTTCTCTAGAGTTTTCTAGGTTCTCTTGGTCTGAAAATGAGGGAGAGAAACCGAAAATTTCAATTAAAAAGCATGGGTGATGGGCCTGACCCGAATTGGATTCGGGTTGGGCCGGATTTACTGTTTAACTCAACCCTCCTGCCTTAAAATGCTCATATCTCCTTATCCCGATATCACCTGTAGGATCATGACCTACCGTTGGAAAGATAATTCAATTCTCTACAACTTTTATTTCTGGAAGTTTTCCCAAATTCCAAACTTATAATGCCGTTTTTGCCCCTCCAAGTCAGGTCATCCGAAAACGCTTTCTTAAATCGTCCTTTTGGAGGGCTTACACTCATTTTTGGCTTATGGGTCCTTCTTAGGATTTTCTCAACTTCGCATGTACTACCCATATATCTCTTCATATGTCTTTTATAAGGTCCCAACGTGTGGGCCCCACCTTAACTTATCGTAACGAGGGTTTTTCGTTAAATAACTTATGAACCAATTCACACCATATTGTCTCCAAATGTCGTATGTGTATATATTCTTAGACTTAGATCACCCAATATTCATCCTTAATACTTGTTTGACTTAACTCCTTTTCGAGCTCGTACCACGCCGTCTATGATTTTGTAGCGCGAAATTTTTTTCGGGGTGTAACAGTTGTGATCCTTGCAATGTAAATGAAGGTAAAATGATGTAAGTTTGCATTGAAATGGAATGTAGAAGCTTATGTCATTTTAGTATGATTTTATGACATTATGGAAATTAAGTGCTAAGGTGCAAATTATGATGATTGTGGATGAACTTGGAAGACGGAGACGTGTTATGAATAAGTATGCTAAGGATTAGAAGCTTTGGATGAATTATGGCTTTGATGGGAAGTTTGTATATTTTGTATATCTTGTGAATATTTTGTGGAAATGATATGAAATGATTTAGAATTGTATTGGAATGATCTTGATTAGTAAATGAATATGAGAATGTTGGTATTGAGTTGGAAATATGAAGTTAGAATGAAAGCTATTGCACTATGTTGGAAAGAAGACTAGTTATGCTATATTGTGTTTCATAATGATTGTTTGTGTTGTTGGGTTGTTGTTGTTGATATATTGGGCCGAGCTAAGTCTCGGGATGCTATATGTATAGGGGAAAATGCTTGCCAAAATTTCGGTAGACAAACATGAATTTAAGTTGAACTCTTGGAAGCTACAACTCACAATTGGTAAACATGACCATTTGTAAATTTTGGAGGAAACGGGATTCGAATTTGGAGAAGCTTAAGAAGCAGAAAAGGTATGTAAGGCTTACCCTTTCTTTCTCTTGGCATGTCCTAGATATACTAGGCTTGAATTTGGGCCTTGGGGACAACTCTACTCTTCGGAATCCACGTCCAAAATTGCCCCTTTTTCTTTCAGTAGAATTGAATCAATTATGTTGCTAATGGTTGGAAAAGTTGTCTAAACACCTAGAACTTGAACAAATGGGACCCGACTATCTTAAAACTATCACGAATGATATTATGAAGTGTAAAATACGTAAATTGAGTACGCCACCTCATTTGACCCGAGGTGGGACCACAATCCCCGAGACCTATGTATATTATTCTATTTGCCTTATTTCCGTACGATAAATAATGAAAACCTTTGGCTAATGTTCCGAGTTTGTTATAAGTACTTGGTAACTCAGATGTGAGTATTCTGGTTCGGCTATTCTGGCCAGGTTCTGTTATCGTGCTCTTCTCTGCATTATTCACCGAGTCCCTCGTACTTGCGGGCCGGGACACGTTATCTGTATGTATTTATGATTTGATGGTACGGGGATGGCGGCCAGGATGGCACATGATGATTATTCACCGAGACCGCGAGAGGGCGGACACGTTATGTATATTTGGTACATGATTCGACATGCATGATTTCATATTACCCGAGTCCCTTAACAAAGGGCGGGACACGTTAGTTGCATATATGACATATGATTCTGTTATACATGATCCTATTCACCGAGTCCCTCGGGGAGGGGGCGGACACGTTATATGCATATGTGATCTATGATTTTGAACATGCATTGATGAGTCTATCCACCGAGTCCCTGGCAGGAGGGTCGGACACGTTACACGCATATAAGATATGTTACCTTGGCATATGGTGATTAAATTCGCCGTGTCCCTTCGTAAAGGGCGTTACGTATGACATGTAAATTACATATGATTCCGATATTCATAATCTAATCAGTCCGAAAAGTAAGACGTGAATTACGTACGCTCGGTATTCCGTCCGCTATATGACCTCATCCGAATATTAAATACGTTACCGTATTCCGTCCGTATAAGAAGTCATCCGAGCATTCTGTGCGTTCGGTATTCCGTTTGATACATAATCTTATCTGAATAATGCGTGCGTTAAATACTCCGTCCGACGCGTGACATCTCGGTGCACTACCGTATTTTTCTCACCTCCTTCGGACATCGCGGGGTAATGATTGTAAAATAAGCATTTTGGTACTGCCGGTTGACCTACTTACTTTTTACGGCGTACCTTTTAAAGCGTATGAGACAATTGTATGGACCGTGTCCGAAAGGTAAGCGTCGCTGCATTCCGAGTAGTGTATGTACTCGATAGTTACGTCGTTAGGTTATAGTTACATTACTTTGTGTTGCGTGCCTTACATACTCGACATATTCCGTACCGACCCCGCGTCTTCGGGGGCTGCGTTTCATACCGCGCGGTACTCCCGAGATGATTAACAGTTTAGTTATAGAAGATGTACCGGTGGATTGGCGGCTCCGTTGCTCTGAGTGTTGCCGAGTTAGAGTTTGTATGATATGCTTTCTGTATGGATGTTAGAGACTTTGCAGATAGCGTCGTGGGTATTGATTGTTAGTCTGTACGCAGCTCCATCAGCTGATATGTCGGTCGGTGTTATGTAATGAAACTTTGCATAATTATAGATTTGTTCGATTTAAAGGCTACGAGAAAGGAGATTGCTGCAAATTTTGCTATGTATTTTATCTTATTTGATTTAAAAATTTTGGCGTGACTTTGTATGCGGTAAGAGTCTGAGGGTTCGCTCGGCCCTAAGTAAGGGTCGGGTGCCCATCACACCCTAATAAGGTTAGGGTGTGACAGTATGTAAGGCTAGTCCTTTCTTTCTAAGGCATAACTCTATGGTATGAATCTTCCTATCTTTCTATGACTTCTCTACATATATATATATATATATATATATATATATATATATATATATATATATATATATATATATATATATCAGAAATGATGAGTCTACATTATAAAGAGCTCTCATGAGATAAAGTAAAGAGATATGTTATGAATATGATGATGAGCCCAAGTCTAGAGACCCTAAAGCTCATGATATGATATTATTACAAAGCGATGACAACTTCATATGATTCTTTGATATTATTCATTGTTGCTAGACCCACCTTATGATGCTAGTCCTTTCTTTCTAAGGCATGCCTCCTATGGCATGAATCTTCCCATTTTCCCATGATCTTCCTACATAACGAAAATTATGAGTCTATGACTATAAGGAGCTACATATGTATAAGATAAAGAAAAGAGATAAGACACGAGTATCATAATGGATGATGATGATGAGTTTAAGTCTAAAGAATCCTAAAGTGAGATATGATGCCC